>NC_068387.1:6907636-7125512 GCF_023724105.1 Carassius gibelio
AGTTACCACCTCCAAAAGCTCCTCGTACCTGGGCGATTGAGGATCCGAATCCTGAAGAAATTAATAATTTATAATGCAGTAATTTTTCCATAATGACATTTAGAGTTTTAGAGTTTAGAACTACAATAATTGTGCAACTTAATTAACATTAGCTGAAATTCCATCTCATTTTTGAATGAATATGACACCACTTATATTAATATATTTGTATTTCGACTGAAAATCCTAACTTAGACATGGAATTTATATCGGTATCCCTTTTGCAAATGTAACTAGATGGATTTTTTGTATTCCTAATGGTGCAATCATATCGATTTTTATTGATTTGCCTCATCCTTTCATGTAATGATGAGTCTCGAATCCGACAGCTGTAATTTATTCTCTTCTAATAAACCTGCAATTTCTTGAGTTATTCCCAAAAGGGATTCTCACTCACAAAGACAAATAATAGGTAGGAAAGTGCATGTCACTGCAGCTATCCTTTAGTAGACTGGAAGAGTGAACTACTTGTGAGGTGCCAAACATGCATTAGTGAAACATTTTTGTTTGGTTTTGAATAATTGTAGCTCTTTCTTGGCTCACTTGGTAGCATTTTCTATCACCTTTGTTGTTTCTTCTGACAAATTGGCTGTGGATTATTCTATCAGCCATTGTGGCATTCCCTGGCAAACTTAAGTGTGAAATCCGAAGCAATAAAGGCTGCTTCTGTAACTAAGGTGAGTGATGTTGCCCCACTGATAGCAATCAAGAATATTTTATGGCACATTTTCCATGCACAAATGAGTGAGGAAATTGGTTTCATTTCACAGTTGTGTTGAGGTGGATCACATTTCCCCGGCTCTGTCTGCCAGGTGAGAGGTTGTCTTTTGGAATCATTTATTTCCAGTGCCTTCATGAGGGAGAGAAAACCCTAGGCAGAGTAAAAGACTGCCACCAAATGCATCTATATCAGCTGTGGATGAGCAGCTTTAGTGAGCCAAACAAATTAATGAAACACAGCTGTGACTTTCTTTTGCATATGTATATGGAATAAATGTCTTCTCTCAAAGTTGTCACTGATACGAAAACTGGCAAGGCTAAACACACACTGAATACTTATGCAAACATGATTTATATATACTGTATATGTATATATACAGTCTCTCCTAGTTTATTGCATACATTTTTCAGTGTGCTTGTGGACAAGGAAAATCAAGCACCAACTTCCCCCTACACTATTCAATGATAAATTGCAGTTTTGATTGGCTTTGATTGGATTGGATCAGGAGCTAGAAACTCACAGCAGTCCATCTGCAGAGGAAATGTAGGATAATATTACCCTTGACTGATGTAATCCTAACCATGGAATATGTGGGTGACATTCAGTTCGTAATAGAATTATATTGGATTTTTTGTGGAAATGATGTATGTGACACAAACCACAAAACCATGAGGTCAATTTTGCGTTGAATAAATAAGCTTTCCATTGATGTACGGTTTGTTATGATAGGACAATATTTGGCTGAGATAAAACTATTTTTATAACTTAAATCTGAGGGTGTGAATCTTGATATGGTAAAAAATGTACAAATATCTACACTGAACATGATATAATAATCCTAATAATTTTCGTCATAAAATAAAAATCAATAATTGTGACCCATACAATGTTTTTATTATTATTATTATTATTATTATTATTATTATTATTATTAGATGGCTATTGCTACAAATATACCCCAGCAACTTAAGACTGGTTTGTTGTGTATATGTATGTGTATATATATATATATATATATATATATATATATATATATATATATATATATATATATATATATATATATATATATATATATATATATATATATATATGATTGAGTTTGTACATTCTTTATTGGTATAATCTATTGTTAATGTATTATTTTGTATTAAGAAAAAAAAGTAAAAAAAAAAAAATAAAAAAAAAAAATATATATATATATATATATATATATATATATATATATATATATATATATATATATATATATATATATATATATATATACAACAATGCAGTAATATACTGCACTGTTTAAATTCAAATCAACATCAAACAGCAACCCATTTTGTTCCCACATTATATTGTGTCCCTAACACCTGTTAATTAACATTGTAAGTAGTTATGTACATTGTATAGTAACCACAGCATAAGTACATATTTGTGCATAGCATCTACACATCTTATGTTTGTGTAACTACTCATATCTAACAACAAAGTGAATGTTATGTGTAAGTACAAATGTGTAACAGGACACTGGTAACAACACTTTTTGATTACTAATGTGTAACGGGACCATCTTAGAAACATTGCCAAGCTACGAAACATGTTATCTGTTTCTGATGCAGAAAAGCTAGTTCATGCATTCATGACCTCTAGACTGGACTATTGTAATGCACTTCTAGGTGGTTGTCCTGCTTCTTCAATAAACAAGCTACAGGTCGTCCAAAATGCAGCAGCTAGAGTCCTTATGAGGTCAAGAAAATATGATCATATTACCCCAATTTTACAGTCTCTGCACTGGCTACCTATTAAGTTCCGTATCAGTTACAAATTATCATTACTTACCTATAAGGCCCTAAATGGTTTAGCTCCAGCGTACCTAACTAGCCTTCTACCACGTTACAATCCATCACGCACCCTAAGGTCACAAAACGCTGGACTTTTGGTCGTTCCTAGGATAGCAAAGTCCACTAAAGGAGGTAGAGCTTTCTCACATTTGGCTCCCAAACTCTGGAATAGCCTTCCTGATAATGTTCGGGGTTCAGACACACTCTCTCTGTTTAAATCTAGATTAAAAACACATCTCTTTCGCCAAGCATTCGAATAATGTTTCTTTTTAATTGTGAGTGTAGTTGCATCTGTTCAAAGTTGCATTTTTTAGCTTGGGTTAAACTAATTTTACTTTGTTGGATCAGCAGCTATGCTAATGATGTCTGTATTTTTTCTATGTTTCGCCACGGGATTTACATCCCGTGGTAACTAGGATTTAAACAAGCTCCAGTCTGGATCCAGAACACCTGAGAAGAGATGATGCTGACCCTCAGAGGACCCCAGATGATGCTAACCTTGAATCAACAAACAGAACTAACAATTATTGCTAAATGTGTGACTGGATCATATAATAACTTAATAATATTGATAGTTCATCGTCTAGCTGACTACGTCTTGTATTATTATTATTATTTTTTCTAAAATCCTGTCAAATGTGCACAAACTACTAGCTACTACTAAATATTGTAGAAACACAATTTTCTGTAAAGTTGCTTTGTAACGATTTATTTTGTAAAAAGCGCTATACAAATAAACTTGAATTGAATTGAATTGAATTGAACGGGACTAACAACACTTTTTGGTAAAGAAAGTGTTAAACTTTATATTAGATTTTTATCTAATATAAAATTATCATGTTACACAGCAGTGTTATCATGTCAAACCGCAGGGTATATAAGGTATATATATATATATATATATATATATATATATATATATATATATATATATATATATATATATATATATATATATATATAAAACATACAAAAGAAGTTACAACATATAGTAGAACATAAATTGTATATTTTTTAATGCAAAGTGTTTTATCCTTAAACAAAATATACATCTTCATCTTTTTGGCAGATGATACAACACTGTGCAATACAATCTTGAAGATACAGTACAAACTTCATTTTTACAGTAAGCAATATTTTCATCAGTGTTCTGTCAGCTTTTACAATTTTTTTTTACAAATGCATAAATAATATGTTTATATATTACACATAAAATGTTGAATACTGAATACTGTTGTAACTTCTTTAAATAATAAAAAGGTACTGTAAATTTGAAATTAAAACTGTCAGTAGGTGGCAGCAAGTCACTGTTAATAAGTGAGTCATTGCGCTTGAACTGAATCATTTAAATGTTTGATTCATTCAGGAACGAAACACTGTCATGTTGCTCAGAGATGCAAAAAAGCCCCGTGGCCACTGATCTCTTATAGATCAGTGACTGTGGCTTTGTTTAGAATTATTTATGTTGTCGAAATTGTGCAAAAACAATACGGGTCTCTTAATTAGAAGAAAATTAAGCAAAATAGCTAATTTGTCATGGCATGTTGCGTAACTTTATATTGTTAGGAATAAACTAAACATGTAGTGTGTGCTTCTTCTAAGTTTCTTTATATGTGCTGTTATGCTCATTTGTTTTTAAGTCTCACACAAAGACACAGTGTGAGCCTAAACAGCGCAACCTTGACACAAGAAATACACAATCCATTATCAGTCGCCATTTACACTGAATGTAGGCTAATCAATTCAAGTCACCTTTATTTATGTAGCGCTTTAAACAAAATACATTGCGTCAAAGCAACTGAACAACATTCATTAGGAAAACAGTGTCAATAATGCAATATAATAGTTAAAGGCAGTTCATCATTGAATTCAGTGATGTCATCTCTGTTCACTTAAATAGTGTCTGTGCATTTATTTGCAATCAAGTCAGCGATATCACTGTAGATGAAGTGACCCCAACTAAGCAAGCCAGAGGCGACAGCGGGAGGGACCGAAATTCTATCGGCGACAGAATGGAGAAAAAAACCTTGGGAGAAACCAGGCTCAGTTGGGGGGTTGGGGGGGCTAGTTCTCCTCTGACCAGATGAAACCAGCAGTTCAATTCCAGGCTGCAGCAAAGTCAGATTGTGCAGAAGAATCATCTGTTTCCTGTGGTCTTGTCCTGGTGCTCCTCTGAGACAAGGTCTTTACAGGGAATCTATACCTGTGGCTTTAGTTGTCCTGGTCTCAGCTGTCTTTCAGGGCTGAAGAGCTGCTTTCTAGGTGCTGATCCACCATCTGGTCTGGATACATACTGGATCCGGGTGACTGCAGAGACCCTCTGATCTGGATACAGACTGGAACTGGTGGCTACGGTGACCTCGGAATAAGAGAGAAACAGACAAATATAAGCGTAGATGCCATTCTTCTAATAATGTAGAAAGTGCATAGGGTGTTATGGGAAGTGTCTCCAGTCCCGGTTTACCTAATTAATGCAGCCTAAAAATCATTTAACGGATTTGGATATTAAAAGCATATTAGTATATTATGTGTAAGCCAGGTTAAAGAGATGGGTCTTTAATCTAGATTTAAACTGCAAGAGTTTGTCTGCCTCTTGAACAATGTTAGGTAGGTTATTCCAGAGTTTAGGCGCCAAATAGGAAAAGGATCTGCCGCCCGCAGTTGATTTTGATATTCTAGGTATTATCAAATTGCCTGAGTTTTTAGAACGTAGCGGACGTAGAGGATTATAATGTAAAATGAGCTCATTCAAATACTGAGGTGCTAAACCATTCAGGGCTTTATACGTAATAAGCAATATTTTAAAATCTATTCAATGTTTAATAGGGAGCCAGTGCAGCATTGACAGGACCGGGCTAATATGGTCATACTTCCTGGTTCTAGTAAGAACTCTTGCTGCTGCATTTTGGACTAGCTGTAGTTTGTTTACTAAGCGTGCAGAACAACCACCCAATAAAGCATTACAATAATCTAACCTTGAGGTCATAAATGCATGGATTTACATTTCTGCATTTGACATTGAGAGCATAGGCAGTAATTTAGATATATTTTTGAGATGGAAAAATGCAGTTTTACAAATGCTAGAAAAATGGCTTTCTAAGGAAAGATTGCTATCAAATAGCACACCTAGGTTCCTAACTGATGACGAAGAATTGACAGAGCAACTATCAAGTCTTGGACAGTGTTCTAGGTTATTACATGCAGAGTTTTTAGGTCCTATAAATAACACCTCTGTTTTTTCAGAATTTAGCAGTAAGAAATTACTCGTCATCTAGTTTTTTATATCGACTATGCATTCCATTAGTTTTTCAAATTGGTGTGTTTCACCGGGCCGCCAAGAAATATAGGGCTGAGTATCATCAGCATAAGAGTGAAAGCTAACACCATGTTTCCTGATGATATCTCCCAAGGGTAACATATAAAGTGTGAAGAGTAGCGGTCCTACTACTGAGCCTTGAGGTACTCCATACTGCACTTGTGATCGATATGATACATCTTCATTCAATGCTATGAACTGATGGCGGTCATATAAGTACGATTTAAACCATGCTAATGCACTTCCACTGGTGCCAACAAAGTGTTCAAGTCTATGCAAAAGAATGTTGTGGTCAATTGTGTCAAACACAGCACTAAGATCCAATAAAACTAATAGAGAGATACACCCACGATCAGATGATAAGAGCAGATCATTTGTAACTCCAAGGAGAGCAGTCTCAGTACTATGATAAGTCTAAATCCTGACTTGAAATCCTCACAGATACCATTTTTCTCTAAGGAGGAATATAATTGTTTGAATACCACCTTTTCTAGTATCTTGGACATAAAAGGGAGACAATACAATAATAATAATAATTTAGTGGTAATATGAGCAAAAATATTTATAAAACATTTTACATATAACATTTTCTGTTGATTCCTAAGAATGATGGTCAATGTCCTTTCCTCTGATGTTGCAGAAAAATCCCATGATTCCATGTGATGTAGAAAGATAAACCACAGTTTTATACAGTGTACCTTGTGAAAATAAGTATCTTGCTCCCACAATCAGTAGAATCCAGAGAGCAATTATACACATAGATGAGGAAAAGAAGAGGATCTATCTATCTATCTATCTATATATGCGTCTGTCTGTCTGTCTGTCTAAGTTGAATATTAACTATTTTATAAACAGCTTTTGTCTTCAATATCAGAGATCAACATGATACCCAAATACTATGCTTAGCATTTGTGTGTTTAAATCATAAATGATGAACCATGACACCATTGCTAAAACAAACACTGCTGTGTCTGTTACATTTGTGTAATTTAAGTGTTAATGTAATTAGTGTTACATTTGTGCAAAAGTGTAACTGTGAATTATATCCAGTCTTGTTCAATCAATATTCCACATACAGTAACGTGTGAATTTGTACTTTTGAAATGGATACATGGCATACATAAACATACATTATGTTCAATACAGTAACTGTCATTCAGAGTGTTACCATAGCTTACTTAAGGTAATACTAAAAAAGTGCACTATTATATGGACAACACGACTAAGCATTTTTAGCATTTTTCTAAGCATCTTTTTTAGTGTACAATGACACAAGGATTTTCATTCTGATGGCACTGATTTGTTTATTGACAGAAACAACTGCTTTTGGGAGATGAACTAAAGATTTAGCAGGTAATCCATTGTGTGGTGCAGTTTGTACGACTTGTTTTGAGAAATGCACTTACCTGTGGAGCAAATGGGGGGTCGCTGAGGCCTTACAGAATCCTTTGAAATTGCGAGCGATCTGTGGTGTATTTTGGAAAAATATTGCTATTTTCCTTTGATAGAAATGAATTTAGACTATTGGTTTTCTTCAATTTATGAGAAAATATTTCTAGAACAACTACAGGAAAACATAGAGCTGTGTTCCATTGTAAGATTCAAAATATTAAATATTAATTTAGCTTTATTTCCATATCCATATCAGTTTGATGAACGGGAATAGTATGCAGCTTTGGAGGGTCTTTTGAAGTGCAACACAATTCACATCTCGCAACCAGAGCAATCAAACTGAAAGAGTGATTGCTTCCATGCTGGATTCCTAGTAAAGTGCGAGACCTGTCAAGTCTGAAGTACACTCATATTATTTCAAGATGTGTTTGTTTCTATTTCTGGGGCCCCAGAAAAAAAAATAAAATAAAATAAATAAATAAATAATAATAAATAAATGAAATCCAGGTCCAACTTCATCAAACAGGTAATGTTAATTACTGTGACTTTGCACAAAACAAAACCATTTACAACAAAATGTAATAAAAAAAATAAATAAATAAATAAATAAATAAAAAAAATGATTAGAGCTAAACCATCTATTAAATCCAGAAAGCTATTATTTCCTCACCACTGTATGTTGCCATGCTTCCAAAGCACAGTTAAATTATTCATGTGCAAGAGCTTATGGGTATTTCCCCAGCCACAACATCTTATATAGCCTAAGCACAATGTGAAGTATATAACGCTAACACCAGCTATTTGCACTTTACAAAAGTTCACTGTGTCCACAGTAAGTCAACTAAATGGACAATATTATGTATTATGTTATTTTGGAAAGATAAATGCCATTAAATAAGGTTCACAACAACAGATAAAATAATAAATAAATAATGAATAAATAAATCCTTAATAGATATACATTACAGGACAGTACTGTAAAATAAATGTAATGTATTGACCCGAATATAAGTTTTATATTATGTTTTTTGAAAATGCATCTGAAAAAGGTGGTCGTCTTATATTCAGTATTATTATATTCAATAATATGAGACGGATATAGGCCTATAATTTAGATGGGCTAGCTGTTTATATTTATGGTATATCTAAAAGTGTTAATTTTTAAATGTGATCGTTGGTACATTTTACCAGTATTTACCATACTTTTAAAACAAAAATGTAAATAGTAAAAATATGCAATATGAAAATACTTTAAGAAAAAAAAAAAAAACAGAGAAGATAACAAAGCTAGCATTCCCTACCCTGGGAGCTTTCCGCCATAGCGCAATGACATCATATCATATATTTCTCAAAAAAGAAATAAATTCTGCATTATATTTAGGGATGCACCGAATCCAGGATTCGGATTCGGCCGAATACTGAGCTTTTTGACAGGGTTCGGTTTCGGCCGAACGATGGGTTTTTTTTTCACCGTAGCAATACAGAGCCAGCCAGTCACATCGGGTGCTGACGTGGAGATTACCGTTTTTTTCGGTGAGCCTTTGATTCCTCTTAGAGAGGATCCTCTTCAGTGGAGGAAGACAAACCAGCAGCGATTTCCAATTCTGGCAAAAATCTACCTCTGTACCCAGTGAAAGACTTTTCAGTACTGCTGGGGACATTCGTTCCCACACTCGCAACCGGCTGTCACCCGTTAATGCAGAGTGTCTTGTTTTTTCCAATTAAACTCTCATTTCATGTGAAAGATTAGAGGTTTTACGTTAATTTTATTATGATGCAGGAGATGTGTGTGATCGTCCGTAATATTTTTCGTAATATTTGGCTACTATTCTAAGTGTAGCCTATCTTACTGTTATAAATGAAAACTAAACAGCCTACTATCCATGTTTACTGAGTTAATGTTCAGTTACATTAATTTCAGTTAAGTCACCAAACATATTCTGATTTTTGAAAAAAAAAAAGAAAAACACTTTTCTTTGCGTTGCTGCACTTTTATTGAAAGGTTTTGGTTGTTTACTTGGGTAAGCATAAGCTTGGTAATTGTCAAAAAATTTTTCTCATCTGTCACCCTTGCATAAATGTTGCCTATTCTTTTTTTTAGTTTTATTTTTACATTTAAAATAAAATAAAATGAAAAATACATTGCTGTGGACGTTTTTTACTTCATTAATGTGTTTTACTGTGTTAATGGAATAAGGATGCGAGTAGGATTCGGTATTCGGTTTCGGATTCGGCCAAATCTTAAATGGTGGATTCGGTATTTGGCCTAACCTGGATTCGTTGCATCCCTAATTATATTACTGAAATAATTCTGTATGCACTGCAGCATTATACATGCTTACATGCGTCCATGCCTTAAGATGCTGAACGTGGAATATAAATCCCGCTTTGACTGGCTGCCAGCTAGCGTGACTGTTTCTATGACCTTGTGCTGCATGCACTAATAACTAAAACATGAGCTTTTGGTCGGGGGTCTGCTGGCTCAGTGCCATAATGGACAGAGTGCTCCACCAACACTCTGCCGAATCCATAGTCACCCATATCATTTGCCTTCTTAGAGAGAACAGTGTTATGCACTCTTCTCCATCTCTCCAAGGGCAGAGGATACATCTACACTCAAGAATAGATCTTCACTGGACAGAATGAGAGTGAGCTCCAGCAACTGTTGGCGTGGACCTACTTTGATGTGCTGTGTAATATTTATGTGCTGTTTTTCCATGCTGGGTAAATTGAATCTGACCTTGAGCTTACTCACCTTTCCCTGTGCGGTGAAAATGTATTTGTTTCCTATTATGCTGCAATGAGGATGCAGAACCTTTGAAGTGATGAAAATGGAAGGAGACTACATACTACGGAAAGTGATGATGGAGCTTTCGGTGGATATTAAAGTGTAAGATGTGTTTTCAGAATGTTGAAAGATCCAGTTAAAGCTAAATACAGCAAACTGGATTATTTTTTAAAACAACTGGACCCACCTGAAATTTCAAAATATGAGTCTATAAAACACAAGCCAGGGGAAAATGTAACACAACCACAATTAGAGTGGTGAGAAAACAGCAGTCAATAAAGCATTTGATCATAGCAATTTGGACAACTCTGAAATTCAGTTCTCCAGTCAAGCTCTTTATAAAATAGATTATTTTAAATGCAAACAGCTTTACATTATTAAACATGAATAAACAATGTCAGTGTTGTTTTTAATTAGAATTACAACTTCATTTCTACTATTAAGAACACCCCACTGTGTTCATATCTGCACCTCAATCAGGGAGCAGACATCCTGTCTAGACAGGGGTAAGACCCAGGGAATAGAGGTTCCCCCCAGAGGTGGTGGAGTTCCTATGGAAGAAGTTCAGCCAGGAGGAAGTGGATCTGTTTGTGTTGCAGGAAACGACACACTGTCCTCTCTGGTTCTCCCTCATGCATCCAGCTCCACTTGGACTGGACACAATGGTGCGGATGTGGCTGAGGCTTTTTCTGTAAGCTTTTCCTCCGTACTAACCTGAATTTGCAAAGATGCAAATAAAAGCCTGAAAAGTGTGTACAAGGTGAACTAACTGCCACTTGTAAAGTTAAATTAGGATGTTTTTAACCACAGAAGGTAAAGAAAGGAAATAAAAATTGTAAAGAGCAGTTTAAAGTAAGGGGGAATGAGAAAGTTGAAGTAGCATGACATACAGCCAAGTATGGTGACCCATACTCGGAATTCGTGCTCTGCATTTAACATTTAACACACACACACACACACACACACATACACGTCTATGTTACTAAGAGGGGACTATCGCTCTACACTGACCAAGAGGGGACCAGTGTTTCTGGTCATTTTTAAGAAACAAAAATTACATACAAAATTTTCATTTGAGGTCTTTTTTCATAATATAACTGAAAAAATGCATTTTTTATTTTTTTTAAAAACATGCCAAGTGGGGACCTGAGTGACGTCTACCTATCCAACAGAGGACCTCCATAGACTGCAATGCAACTGTGTGTGGAAACACAAGGGCAATTGTACCAAGTGTTTCTTTACAATCTAACTGTATTTAAATGCAACTCTAAACTTTGAAACATTCACACTATATCTCCATTGAAGAAATATTCTGATAGAAATCCAAAATGTTTAATAAATTAGTATGACATGCAGATATTTTCTGGGCTTGACACTAATACAAATACACTTCTCAATATATGAATGCAATCACACAGATTTGTTTCAGTCAAACCAAAAAATATTAAGACAAAACAAACAAGACACTATAGTTAATTTGAGTATAGCATAAATAAAGTAAAATGAAGAGCTCTTTAAGATAACAATTGCATGTCAATACTTCTGTCAGTAAAGAGTGCATGTGTTAGATAAAATGAGTTTGGTCCCCAGTTAGATGGTGACGTGTGACGCCTGTTAGACTGAATCACCTCTTCTTACATCACAGACACATTAACATTATATGTTAAATTAAAAAACAATATTATATGTTAAGTTAAGAAACAACATTATATGTTAACTTAAGAAACAATATTATATGTTAACTTAAGAAATAATATTATATGTTAACTCAAGAAACAATATTATATGTTAGCTTGCTGCATTGAAAAATTTCAGTTGAGTTCAGTAAAATATCTTTTAACCAGGCTACTTTAGCTGTTTAGCACTGACATTTTTCAGAGGCTCTATTTTTAGGGTATTATCAGCATTGCCATTATATTCAGAAATAAATAAATAAATAAAAGTAATTTGTTAAATGTAAAGGCAAACAAACAGATCACGTCATGCTTCACCATCTAACTGGGGACCGGTTTGATCTTGGAGGCTAATTATTATTATTTTTTTAAAGATAGATAGATAGATAGATAGATAGATAGATAGATAGATAGGTAGATAGATAGATAGATAGATAGATAGATAGATAGATAGATAGATAGATAGATAGATAGATAGTGCTAATGTTGATCTGAACACTTAGGTCCCCTGTTAAATGGTAAACTGCGACATCTCTTTGGTTGCTTTGACATTTCTTGAAGATTTCATGTTGACTGAAAATATTCACTTGGCTAAATTTCTAAATCAATGTTACAATCAACATATATTGTAACATTATATTATCATCCTTACCATATCATTCAGAGATGGTGAGAATGTGAAATATTGTTAAATGTAAGGTCAGCTGATCAGGCGTCACACTTCACCATCTAACAGGGGACCAGTGTTTTTATTTTATTTTTTTAATGCAACAATCAATATATAATTTTGAAAAACTCTGACATATTATAACAAGAAATTCTTCATAAAGTGGACTACCAGTAAATTTGCTAAATATTTGGGACCAAAAATTATTCTGCCAATAGACCTGACCATTTTTTGCTTAAGTGCTATCTGATATTATCAAGATGAATTTGTTCTGACAGTTTAACTCTGAGTTCTTGTCATCTTTTATTACCATTATCTAAACTATAGCAAATAAACTGTGATAGTGTGTGAAATGTTCAAGGTGTCTGAATAAATGTAGTTATTACTGTATACATACACAATATACGTATATGTACTTATAATACTGACACATTGAGAAGTGTCATTATAGTTAGTTTGTTAGTACTTAGTTTCTTTATTTTTCAAATAATAATAATAGTAATAAAAAGTAGTAATATAATTAGAGTCAGCCAGCTGTCAACAGTTCAAGGGCAGAGGTAATGTCTCTTATAATTAACTATGTATATAATTATTATTTTTTTACATTTATTTGACATTTTCTTGGCTTAACCCCAATACACTTCTCAACATATGAATGCAATCAAAACCCATTCCTGAGAAGGACCTATCAGTGATGATAATTTGATCAGACAGACAGATGGATGGATGGATAGATGGATAGATAGATAAAACAGATAGATAGAATAGTGCTAATGTTGATCTGAACACTTAGGTCCCCTGTTAAATGGTAAACTGCGACATCTCTTTGGTTGCTTTGACATTTCTTGAAGATTTCATGTTAACTTTGAAAATATTCACTTGGCTAAATTTCTAAATCAATGTTACAATCAACATATATTGTAACATTATATTATCATCCTTGCCATAGCATTCAGAGATGGTGAGAATGTGAAATATTGTTAAATGTAAGGTCAGCCGATCAGGCGTCACACTTCACCATCTAACAGGGGACCAGTGTGCTTTACTCTAGTGAAAACACTATTATATGCACAGATCTGTTGCTGTGTATGTCTAGTATGTACAGTTTAGTCTGTGTGGAATTGTTTTTATTATTTGACTTTTTTTTTTTGTTCAACACAAACAAAAATTACCCTCATTGGCCGATAAGAAACATCAAAGGAGGAGTCATTGTAGAGTGTTTGACAAAATTAATGTCTTGCAATGTATAATCTACGCTCAGCACTGCCGAGTGTTCCCGCGATCTTTAAATCAAACATGTACGCGTATTTAAAAGCAATTTTAATACCCAGCATTTTGAGAGTGTCTCCCTGATGCTCGCAAGTTAGGCTTCATAACATATCTAGACTGTTATTAGTATGTAGACTATAACAGGTTTTGTAGTTGTCTACAGATCTGTCTTGCTTGAAAAATTTCTCTATTTGCACTATGAATATATAGAAAGCACTTATTGTTTCTACGTAATACGACTATTATGTTATTTGTGAAAAGGATTTCACTTTCAGTCAGTCACTCTCAACGTCTCATCGGTGATGACTGACACATTGTGATCCCACTTCTAGAAGCTCATAATTCATGTACGGTTCCAATGTCTAAAGAGACTCAGATAAAATCATGCAGGAGAGAAGACAGTCAGTTGAACAAAACCTTATACAGAGCTCGAGTGTTGTTGTTTTTACTGCATATGATAATTCATACTCAGAAAGCAGAACTGAAATTATATTGATTACAAGATTATTTTTCCAGTCAAATATTTTTAGACCAGTAGTTGGTCATTGAAATTCCTTTTTTTTTATCTGTAAAAATCTTGTCTTGTGGCTTGAGTTAAGTGTTGGCATTAATGCTAATCAAACAATAAAAGGCGAGGAGAAAAATAATTACATTAATTTCTCAAGTAAAGCATTATTAGTTTGTTTAATTTACATCAACAAAACAAATTTATGGGTTAAAAAGAGCAGAAAGAGCTCTTTAAGATAACAATTGCATGTCAATACTTCTGTCAGTAAAGAGTGCATGTGTTGGATAAAATGAGTTTGGTCCCCAGTTAGATGGTGACGTGTGACGCCGGTTAGACTGAATCACCTCTTCTTACATCACAGACACATTAACATTATATGTTAAATTAAAAAACAATATTATATGTTAAGTTAAGAAACAACATTATATGTTAACTTAAGAAACAATATTATATGTTAACTTAAGAAATAATATTATATGTTAACTTAAGAAACAACATTATATGTTAACTTAAGAAACAATATTATATGTTAGCTTGCTGCATTGAAAAATTTCAGTTGAGTTCAGTAAAATATCTTTTAACCAGGCTACTTTAGCTGTTTAGCACTGACATTTTTCAGAGGCTCCATTTTTAGGGTATTATCAGCATTGCCATTATATTCAGAAATAAATAAATAAAATAAAAGTAATTTGTTAAATGTAAAGGCAAACAAACAGATCACGTCATGCTTCACCATCTAACTGGGGACCGGTTTGATCTTGGAGGCTAATTATTATTATTTTTTTAAAGATAGATAGATAGATAGATAGATAGATAGATAGATAGATAGATAGATAGATAGATAGATAGATAGATAGATAGTGCTAATGTTGATCTGAACACTTAGGTCCCCTGTTAAATGGTAAACTGCGACATCTCTTTGGTTGCTTTGACATTTCTTGAAGATTTCATGTTGACTGAAAATATTCACTTGGCTAAATTTCTAAATCAATGTTACAATCAACATATATTGTAACATTATATTATCATCCTTACCATATCATTCAGAGATGGTGAGAATGTGAAATATTGTTAAATGTAAGGTCAGCTGATCAGGCGTCACACTTCACCATCTAACAGGGGACCAGTGTGCTTTTTTTATTTACTGCATTAAAATCTTCAGTTGGCTCCAGTAAATTAGATGAACTGAATGTCTTTTAACATTTGCACATTTGTAGAACCAACTGAAAATTCTCAATGCAACAATCAATAAATAATTTTGAGTTTTGACCTCCATGTGTATTAGTGTCAGGTGTTGTATGGAGAGCTACAATAAAATACTTTTTAAGCATTGGCACTTTAATCGTTTAACACACTGACATTTTTCAGAGCAGCACTTGATTTAGGGGCTCCATTTTTATTATCAACATTGCCAAGAAAAGTAAAACAACAAATCAAAATGAAAATAATAACATTTGTTTATTTACAAAAAAAAATTAAATAGTTCAAAATTACAGTGGCTTACATCAAAGTTATAACAGGTCTAAAACAGAGTCCCAAACAGGATCTGAAAACAGCTTTAGTCAGTCATTTCAATGCTATGAGGCACTGATGCTGCATGTACATGGACCGTCAGTGTCACGGCACAGTTATGACTCAACACTGATACTCCACATCACACGCTCTCAGGGTTTATGGGCTCAGTACTGTTCACCCAAACTTATCTTAACTGAAATTATTCTGTTGATCACAAAGTATTTAACTGTTTTCCAGTCTCTTCCATTATCCTTTAGAATCCTGTTTTCATTTATGCATCTTTCACAGTCCACTTTTCCAGAAGCCTTCATTTCCTCAAAGTAGTTCTTGAAACAGTGTTCTATGACTTTCCTCTCTGTTTCTGACCAGGGCTTTCTGGCTCTTGCTATTTAACAAAATTAAAAGATAAAAAATATATAAAGTGAATAAATATATGATTGAATTAAAAAAAATTTATGTCAGTAATACATACTTTACAAAGTTGAAAACACGAAAAGACAATGATCTTTAGATCTTGTGTATTGTTTATGGTGAATGGAACATACCGTTTTGATTTAATGGCACTAGTGATTTACTGATGTGTCCAAGACTGAAGGCTGAAGTCTTTCCTGAGCTGTAGCTGTTTGTGGTTGATATTTGATAAGACTGGTGATCAAACCTGTAAATTCACACTAATACTTATATCCAATCATTTTAATGCTTATTGTAAACTCTACAATAAGTCTTTGCACATAGTTTTGACTTCCTGAAGGCTTTCCTCAATAGTAGGATGCTCTTCCACTGATTTGCTCAGCATTCTGCTTAAGATATGTTTAGTCTTTCATCCCATTGAAGACTGAAGTTACTCGTTCTGACATGTAGAGACAGACCAAGTGGATCCTGGGTGTAGGGTGTAGTTGTCTGATGAGGGTGTTGTCCATCCGTCTGTAATGGACCAAGCATCCTGCTACCTGTAATATAGAAGATTCATTTATATCAATCTCTAGTAATGGCCACCTGACTAAGCTGTACAGAATTAATACAATTAATAATTATATTGTTATGAACGCTGAAAGTGACATGCAGAACAATTCAACAAGTGCTCTTTTTTTGTAAAACTGATTTTATCATTGCATACATTAAACTTGTTGACTTGCATCCCCTTTTATACTCAAACCCAGACCCAAATTAAAAGATGTAATTCATGTAATAACACACTAGTAATTAATGATTAACCTAACATTTTAAGGATCCAGAATTGTGCATTAGTTAAGAATAAACAAACCAGTAATTAATTATTAACTTTTTCACAATTATTGAGTGGCTCTTACTAAGTGATATTCAAGTTTATTGACCAGAATAAGCCAATAATTATTGATTAACTAATGCATTATTCTGGATTACCAATGCATTATTCCCTTAAAATAAAGTGTTGAAGTGTAAAGTTTCACTTTACAATAAGTCAGGTCAAGTCAATTCCTATTTATAGAGCACAATATTAACACAACCATCATTGATCCAACGTGCTTTACAAGAAAATGTTACTTTAAAAGCAACAGAGATCAAAAATTTAAATAAAAAATATGTATATATACACATTTAAAAAAATAAAAACATACATCAAAAGAACTGTTCACAGCATCACTCAAATGCAAGGGTGTAAAAATGAGTCTTTAAGTTTGATTTTAAAACACTGAGCGATGGACAGGACACATTAACTAACAATGAGCAATACATTTGTTTAAATATTTAAGCTTTGTTAACATAAAAAAAAAAATACAACTGTTTATTTTTTGTTAATGTTAGCTCAGCTCCATTAAATAATATGTATTAATACATTATTAAAATCAAACATTGTATTTGTTAATGATGAAAGTAATGTTTACTAACATTAATAAACACTTTAAAAGTGATTTTCATGTTAACTAGTGTTAACCAATGACATCTTATGGGAAAGTGCTACTATTTTATGAAATATAGTAAAGACCATACCAGTGTGGATTGTTTTTTCTTCACTTTGATCAGTAATCTCTATTGTGTTGTAGTGCTATCTGCTCTGTTCATGCTCTCTCTCTCCCCCGCAAACATCCACACCTCTCACAGGAACAACACCTGACCAGTGAGTCTGGGATCAGGAAGACTGGTTTAATGCTTTTAAAAGAAGACTTTTCTGCTAATCAAGGCTGCATTTACCTGATCAGAAATATTGTAAAATGAATTTAAAATTGTGAAATATGTCAGCATCATTACTCCACTCTTCAGTGTCAAATGATCTTCAGAAATCATTTAAATTAGCAGAATTTATGTTCTTTTATGATCAATTATTATTGGTTCTCAATCATTAATAATGATTCTTATATTATCAGTGTTGAAAGCATATTTTCCTGCTTCATAGTTTTGTGGAAACTGTGATATATAGTACTTTTTAGTATATTCAATGAAAATAAAGGTCAAAATTACAGCATTTATTTAAAATAAACTGAATAGACCTATATCGAGATATCTATAGATATGTTGCCTATATATATATACATATATAATACTTGATAATACTTGCAGACTTGGTGAGCAGAATATTCTTTTAAAGACATTTAAAAATCGTACTGATCCCAAACCAAACTGATTTAACATTGTTTGTAACAAGTTTGCCAAGTTAATTCCATTATTTTACATTAAAACTCAAAGGAAATTTGATTTACTACAAATAAATAACAATTCATGAAATAACTCAGAAATATGAGCTAATTGAAATAGAAATGTACCTGTCTCCATGAGCTGTCAGGATCTCCGCAGTCGAACATCTTTTCTTCTCCTTTAGTGATGTTTGTGGTCACAGATGCACACAAATGTGCTCTTTTCTGTTCATCAACAATCTGTTGGTCACAAACACATACACACGCACATATTAGCTTTAGAGAATACATACATTTATGATACAAGTTTAATATGTGTCCCAGTTGTTTTCGAGTTCCAATGATTATCAATATTAAACATTTTATCAAGTATGATTATCAGTACATTACAATCTTTATAACTGTGCATCAAAATTAAAATACACTAAATATTCAAGCCAATGATTATCTATAATGCCTGTTCTTATTTTTTCACACTGCACACTATGAACAAGTAATAACATTGCACAGTACACTTCTTGAAATTCATAAGCTACTATGCCAAGTATTTAATTAATATTTGCAGTCATACAGTATTGGAGACAGAATAACTTACCGTTCTCTTGACTCTTGACTGAAATATGTCTTTATCTTTCTCAGATGCGATTAATTTCAAAGCTTCCTTTTCAGGACAGACTCTTCTGGGTCTCATTTTCCTGTGAAATATTCAAGATCTTTTTTAAGGGTACACTGCATTTGCCAAAATGAAAAACAATATTTAGAAACAACCACAAAAAAAATCAATCAATCAATAAATGAACGAATATATTCAGTAAATAGAGATTAAACAGCACTAACATTTACTAAGAGACTACATACAAATTTTAACAGTTTGCATGCATTTTGACACATTTATTTTTTAAGTCTACTATTTACATATTATCAGAATCTAAATTCAGAATGTATAACTTACCTTTTCAGTCTTGAATGGAAAAAAGAGATGAGAAATGGCCTTAGTAAGCTTTGCTGTATGTGGTCCCTTGTAGGCAATGTAGGAATCTCAAAAAGCAGTTTGTCCTTCAAGGTTTTAGAATTTTATTTCACAAAAAAATAAAAAAATCAATGAAGATTCTGTCAGGAAAACAGTATATATATATATAACCCCACCCAGATATCTGGAGCGTGATTGGATGAGACTCAGTCAGCCCGGATAGTGTTGCGTTGAATGGCCAGGTGATAATGCTCAGGAATGTGGAGACATTAGTGTTATTAGCATAAGAAGAGAGAACAATCAGTTTACCAGGCGCTGCTGGGGGAACTGGGGGATGTGGGGGTTCTTTAAAACAAGTCACTTTGACTGGGATTGGTTTGCTTTTAGATTATGTAGTTTGAAAAATAATCAGGGATTTTTAAAAAAAGATTTTAAAAGTATTTAAAAGTATTTGTGTTGTATTCAAAGTCTTCTGAAGTCATACAATAAGTTTCTGTGAAAAGTTTCAACATTGAGGTATTAATTACTGAAAATAATTCCACTCCATAAACACAGTCATCATAAAATACAGCTGAATTTGTGTTTGAGATAAAAGACATCAAAACTGACGTAATAAATGTCCCTGTCCACAGCGTTTTTCTGTTGATGCAAAGGTATCTTAATGAAACCAGTGAAATACCCTGCACATGGACAAACTGCACTAAATGGACAAACTAAAGATTTACGCCAAGGGCTCCTGACCAAGAGTCAAGGATTGAGAAAGTGTAAAAGACGGTCCCCAATGAGACTGTGAATTGTGACGCCTGTTTGGTTGCCTTACATTTATCAATATTTCATATTCTGTTTATCTATGAAACAACAATGTTGATAATAACACTAAAACAGCCATTCTTTCCATCAGAAATAGTTAAACTTAAGTAAAAACATAAGACATAGAGTGACTCGTCAGGTCGAGATGCAATGCATAAGAGAATGGCCAGCACGCTGATGACTGGTCATACAGAAGCTGATCATACAGATGACCGGCCATACAGACCGCATCGTACAGACAGTGATCACATCCTGATGTAACCCATCGCTCTCCAGCTGGAGGAAGTGCTGCTTTATAATCACAGAACATTCACTCACTATTAAAATGATTCTGGCTGCTAGAAAGGAGAACATATCCTTCAACATGAGTAAGTTCTACATTTTCTAATCACTTATTCTACAAATGTTGCAACTATGTTTAAACATGTTTAACAAAACTGTCTTTACTTTTTTCTTTTAAGAAAAGTCAAGTCAACAGTTCACATTGTTCACTCTAAACAAGAATATCACTTCATCAGAAAGTTCAGTCCTAAAAAAAAGGTATGTTGCTACTCAATATATTTTGAATATAAAATGTTCTGAATACAAAAATATATATTCCCAAAAATGGAATTGCCACAATCAACAAGAATAATAGATGTCAATCTCATTTCAAGAAAAGTAAACCTCTTAGTGTTAGTGTATAGTCATTTGAATATCTTTCAGTTTCAGGGACCAGCTCTAACGTTTAAACCTGTGAGTTTTGGCTGGCCATGTTAAAGACTGGAAATGTAACAATAAAATAAACATCCTATAAACACATTTTTCAGCAATTATAGAATCTCCAAAGATTTGAGCCATAATTAATAATTTGTATTGTATATTTTCTATCAGCTGCATGCAGAATCTGGATTGTTGGGACTGCTACATTGGACGTGGTGAAAAGCAAGCAAGGGAAACCATGGGCACCAATCTCAGTGTGTCCTCCCAGGTCCAGTGGTTTGTGGTGACCTCCTTCCTTTCCTCCAACAGTGTCTTAAAGAAAGAACTGAACAAATGAAGATTATGCTTTCTTCAATCGACCCGAGGCACCACTGGAGGAAAGGTGGACAAAGTCAGGAAGTTTGTGAACAATGTGATGGCCAAGTTTGTTCTCTGTGTTAATGGAGCATTGTCCATCATCCACACATAGTGTTTGACAAGCCTGGGCTATATTTAAATGATGAGGTTCATTTAAGCCCTAAGGGAAATAATATTTTTTTACTGATATTATCCAGTGTTTGAGAGACCAGAGACCATAAGCCTGATGCCGGATTGGTGCATGTTATGGGAAAGAAGGTCTCCTGTATTTTTTTAAGTACCTGTAAAAGTACCCAGCAGTGTTCAACAAATGCCTGACTTAATAAAAGTATTCCCCGGACTTACTGCTATGATCTTATTTTATTTATCTAGCATTTAAAAATAAAATAATATACAATGCATAAAATATAAACAGCTTCTTTGTTAAAAAACCTAAATTTAATAATAATAAATTAATATCTGGTATAATTAAATACTATTTGTATCATTTCATTTATAACATACACTTAAATAGACCTGCTTTCTTTTCTGGGCTTTGCTTGTATGTCCGAATATCTGCTCGCTGTGAGAGGCCAGGTGATAATGTGGAGACATTAGTGTTATTAGCATATGAAGAGAGGAGACCATCAGTTTACCAGACACTGCTGGGGGAACTGGGGGATGTGGGGATTCTTTAAAACAAGTCACTTTGATTCAGATTAATCTGCTTTAAGATTATGTAGCTTGAAAAATAATCCGATTTTATTTTACTTTTTTATAATGCACTAGCCAGGAAAGACCATCATACACATTGTAGATACTGATATATATATATACATGTTTCAATGTTTAGTTCTCCATTTTGTTCACTATTGCATGGTCATTTTTACACAGACTAAACTGTACATGCTAAACTTACACAGCAACAGGTCTGAACCTGAACTGTACTACTAACTTAAAAAGATTAAGGACACTGCAATTAAAGTCTTTTAAATCATTGATGCAACTTATAAAAATTACATTTTCTGAATGAGGAATTGTTTTATTTTTTTGTGTGGCTTAACGTGGGGTTTTGAGTAGACTTTTCTATTGAAATTATACATTTTAAGTTTACTCCGTGACGTCACGTTGTTGTTCTAATCGACGTTCAGAAGAATCCGTTCAACACGGCGGATAATCACAAGCGACTGGAGCAAACTTATGGAACAACTTGTAAGTACATCAAAACAATTGTGAAAATGTCTTATTGAATATCACGATAAAGGGATGTTTTTATTTTTGGGAAATGCTGTTTTTACACAGTGCCCAAGTGATTTTGAATGCGCACAGATTTGGATTCTATTTCAGCATCACTGCTTACAGTATGATGTTAACGTCTAAGAAGAGCACTAATCTTAACGTTAGCTGGCATTTCATCACTAAACGATTTGAATGTCACTGGTGTCAACTGTGATGTTCAGGACTGCGTTTCTCAAAAGCATTATGAGCAAGTCGATTGTTGAGACCATTTGGTGTCAAATGCTTCTACGCTCATCCTAGCCATACAGTGCTTTTTTGGGGGAAATGCCCTGATAAACGTGTGTTTGTTTGTTTGGTCTGTTTTTAAACAACTAGCTTCTAAGAGTACTAATCCAAAATTAGGTTTAAGCTTACACACAGACATGAATATTGTAATATATTAAAATTACAAAAGAAATGTACAAACTTGTAGTAAACCTTTACAAATCTTTCTTAAACTGCAGGCTGAGCTGGATGCTGGATATAACAGAGTGAGCCTCAACACTTCAGGTAACTTCTGTTGAGCTGAAGAGCAAACCTAACATAACAGGACACAGACTTGGCTTTCTCTTTTCCAGTGTCGGTTAAACACTTTACGTTTTTGTGGTTTTCTAGGTTTCACCATATCAGAGACCTGCAGGATTTCACAGACATTCATGACAGTCTAAACGTCTGATCTTCATGTGAGGGCAAATCACAAACACTAACTGCCTCCTTCACCGTTTTTTTATTATTATAGTTTTTTTTTTTTTTTTACATGATGTCAACATGAAAGGAGCCCTGCATGCTTTCCCAGTGTACATGTGTGAGAATAAATGTTCTTTAGGACATAAAATGTAAGAATTAAGTGCCATAATAGATCTGAAATAAGAGTGGTGGAACTATGACGTCAGAGCTGCGCGTTGCTTTGAGATTTTCATATGTTTTTTTAATGGAGTTTTTCAATTTATGAATAAAATAATGCCTGTGGTAAACATAACTTGACGATGCTTCTATTTATTTTCTACAGTGTAAACTGCACACACTCACAGCCTAAAACTTTCTTATTTAAATTAAAATTAAATTAAAAATTAAATGTATGCATTTAGCAGACGCTTTTATCCAAAGCGACTTACAGTCCATTCAGGCTATCAATTTTTACATATCATGTGTTCCCAGGGAATCAAACCCCCAAACTTGCGCTTGCGTGCTTATTTTTATTATTTTTTGCTTATTTAGCTATTTATTAAAAACATTGTTTTTCAAAAATGAACATAACTGCTTCAATATTTGTGTCTGATGTTGTCTACACTGGATGTGACACGATCTCCATCAGTGAAATGATGCTCGTTCTGTTTATGATCAAATTTACTGACACTACGTTCAGATGATGTGACACTATAGTGTGATGTCATCAAGTCTAGACACACTTTCAGCTCAGCGGGGCACAGCACAACTCTCACGTTCGGTGTACACATGGTTAGACAGTGTCTGCTCTATTACACATAATTTATATTTAAATCAATCAATAAATAACCTAAACCTGTGGCATTACAAGATGGAAAATATAGCCTAGAAAATATATTTCCACTTGCTCTGTCCTCCGTCCATGACACTGTTTCACTGCGGAGCTGCAGTTTAATCTGAACAGCTCTGAACGCTGAGTGGTTAGATGCATGATGGGCTAGTATAAAAAACAATAAGGTCTTTCCAGCTTTAAGCTAATTCTGCCTTTTTATATATATCTTGTCTCAGTTTTAAATTTGACTGTTAAATTATAAAGAACGACATTTTAACCGCTTTGGAACTACTTCTTTGTCATCTGAATATTGATTTTAAGTAGGGGGAAAATCAATTAAAATTGTAAATCAGATTTTTTTGTGAAAAAATTAGTTTTTTGTTTGTTTGTTTTTTAGGCCATATCGCCCAGCTCTAGAACGATCCCATGGTGAATTACTCTTCTGGGTTCTGATGTTAAAGTTCCCCCCACTCTGTTGGCATCACATATTACTGTCTACTTTAGTCTCTGACGATAAAGTTTTCCTCTCTGTGCTTATTCCAGGATGAATTGAGCGAGACATCACTGACACAAGCCCCTCTCCTGCTGATTGTGTTATCATGGACAATGTCCTGCAAGCACTGCAGTTGTGATGAGATGATCTTCCAGTGTTTCACATTCAGAAATACACAGATCGTGCGGTTTAAAAAAGGCTGAATATTTTTTTGAGTTTTTGATTCTTTTTTTAGTTAGTATTTGTAATTTATAAAGTACCAAAATAATTGCTAAATGAAAAACATTATGTATGATAAACAGTTTTAAGTACACTGCACTTAAACATTAAGCAAAAAAAAAAAAAGCTTTTTAGCTTGACTTGACTAAATTAATTCATGTAATTATTATAATGTATAATTAAATTAAAAAAATGTAGTTGCTTAAATATTCTTTTTTTTTTTTTAGATAATTGTTGTCCACAAAATAATTGGAGTATTCACAACTTATCAGTTTTTAGAGTGTAGAAGTGATGTGACTAAACTAAAACACACTGGTCCCCTGTTAGATGGTCAAGTGTGATGCTGGTTGACCTTACATTTACCATTCTCTCTATCTGTGCATGCAACGCCAATGTTGATCATAACACTAAAATACCCGTTCAACAAACACTGTAAAAAGATTTTAGGGTAAAAAAATAAAACCATATTAATACTACTAGTGAACAATGAAAAGTAATTTAAGTAATTTTTAGTAATATAAGTAATATATACTCATGGACATTTAGTGCAAGAAAGATTATAAAAGTATTAAAAACTATTTGTGTTGTATTCAAAGTCTTCTGAAGTCATACAATAAGTTTCTGTGAAAAGTTTCAACATTGAGGTATTAATTGCTGAAAATAATTCCACTCCATAAACACAGTCATCATAAAATACAGTTGAATTTGTGTTTGAGATAAAAGACATGAAAAAACTGACGTGATAAATGTCCCTGTCCACAGCGTCTGTTGATGCAAAGGTATCTTAATGAAACCAGTGAAATACCCTGCACATGGACAAACTGCACTAAATGGACAAACTAAAAACTGACGCCAAGGGTTCACTGTAAACTGACATTAAGAACTTTTACTTACAAACTGTTGTTAAAATAAAATGTAAGATTTTAAGATGAAATGTACGATTTTTTTCAAGCATTTTTTACAACATCTGCTGAATAGTTAGTAAAATATGCTACTCATGTCAAACAAAATTGTTTTTGACAGAAAAAAAGTTGTGTTTCATTAAACTCGAAATAATGTAAAATTTGCGTATTAAACGAATAAAAACTATAAACACCGTAGTCCATGATAAACCCTTTAAATTTAACAGTTTTCGTCAGTAGTAGAATTGTTGAGTTTTAAGCTCCAGAATCTTTATAGTGCGTTTGTTATTCGAGAAAGGGCAAATCAGCCAGACATGTATCACACATCACCATCTAACTGGGGACCAAACTCATTTTATCTAACATATTCACTCTTTACTATTAAACGTACTGACCTGCAATTGTTACCTTAAAGAGCTCTTTCTGTTGGTTTTACCCATACAATGTCAAAAGTTTTGTTGTTGAAAATTGAAGTGTAAATTTGGTTCAATGATGTTCAATAATTTTTTTCACTTCAAAATCAGTTCATTTCAATGTTTCCATGTTTAGGTCACCATTTTAATCACTACTGCATGGTCATTTCTACACAGACTAAACTGTACATACTAAACGTACACAGCAACAGATCTGTGCATATAATAGTGTTTTCACTAGAGTAAAGCACACTGGTCCCCTGTTAGATGGTGAAGTGTGACGCCTGATCGGCTGACCTTACATTTAACAATATTTCACATTCTCACCATCTCTGAATGCTATGGCAAGGATGATAATATAATGTTACAATATATGTTGATTGTAACATTGATTTAGAAATTTAGCCAAGTGAATATTTTCAAAGTTAACATGAAATCTTCAAGAAATGTCAAAGCAACCAAAGAGATGTCGCAGTTTACCATTTAACAGGGGACCTAAGTGTTCAGATCAACATTAGCACTATTCTATCTATCTGTTTTATCTATCTATCCATCTATCCATCCATCCATCTGTCTGTCTGATCAAATTATCATCACTGATAGGTCCTTCTCAGGAATGGGTTTTGATTGCATTCATATGTTGAGAAGTGTATTGGGGTTAAGCCAAGAAAATGTCAAATAAATGTAAAAAAATAATAATTATATACATAGTTAATTATAAGAGACATTACCTCTGCCCTTGAACTGTTGACAGCTGGCTGACTCTAATTATATTACTACTTTTTATTACTATTATTATTATTTGAAAAATAAAGAAACTAAGTACTAACAAACTAACTATAATGACACTTCTCAATGTGTCAGTATTATAAGTACATATACGTATATTGTGTATGTATACAGTAAAAACTACATTTATTCAGACACCTTGAACATTTCAAATGCTATCACAGTTTATTTGCTATAGTTTAGACAATGGTAATAAAAGATGACAAGAACTCAGAGTTAAACTGTCAGAACAAATTCATCTTGATAATATCAGATAGCACTTAAGCAAAAAATCGTCAGGTCTATTGTGAGAATAATTTTTATCAAATTTACTGGTAGTCTACTTTATGAGGAATTTTTGGTTATAATATGTCAGTTTTTTCAAAATTATATATTGATTGTTGCATTAAAAAAAAAAAGCACACTGGTCCCCTGTTAGATGGTGAAGTGTGATGCCTGATTGGCTGACCTTACATTTAACAATATTTCACATTCTGACTATTTGTGCATGCAATGGCAATGTTGATGATAACCATAAAATAACAGTTCTTGACATTCAACATAAACTGTTAAAAAATTTTGGGGTAAAAAATATATAAATAAACCTTTTTTAGCATTAGAGTGAAATAATAATGCTAATAATTCAGACACTATTTTGCCTCACTGTAATGTGGTCCTCCTGGATGTTTGAGAATATGAATGTTTTAAGAGTTTAGAAGAGTTTAGGAGTTTAAAAGACTGGTTTGTGTTCAATCTCCTCTCAGAGCCTCAGAGTCTCTCTGGAGCAGCAGGCATTCAGACAATAGAGGAGTGTGAACGACGTGTGTGAATTTGCCCTTACAGTTCCTGCCCCGGCCTACAGGGGCGCTGCTGAGAATGAGTTTAAACACACACACACGTCCAGGTCCCCACTTGGTCAAAATTAAAAAAACTTCACCAGGGGCTTTTTCAGTTGATTTTAGCATGATTTAAGGCATGTCTAACAGGGGACCTGAAAAATGTCCCCTCTTAGCTCAGAGGTCCCCTGTTGGTGAGTGTGTAACGACACCATGGTCCCCTGTTGGATAGGTAGACAAGTACACACACACACACACACACACACACCAATGTAGCACCCTGCAAAATTTACATATTGTTTATTGTGTTCTGTTAAAAGAACTGGGCCAGTTCAATTGTTCTTTTATATTTGTTTGTTTGTCACAAGTATTTGATATTAATTCATATTTTGTTATTGAGTTATACAATTGTAAGGGGTTGAAATATCCTCTGTTGTGATTAACCTTTGAAGCCTCTGTCATTTTATTTTGCATTGAGTGGCTAGGTGTCAGTTTGTTTATTATCCAATCAGTGCCATCCAGAGAGCAGTTTGGCAACCTACCGGATTTTTGAGGGGGCGGGACTAAAGAAACCGGGAGAGACGGAAAGAGGGGATGACACAAAAAAAAATTGGGAGAGCTATGAGCTAATTGCAAGTTCTGCACGATTGATTACTGTTAATCAAAGTTAAGAGCCAGGGGATTTATTTATTTATTTTTTGTCATTGTGTTACCCTGTTAAAACGGGAGAGTGAGCTTTGTTTTGGAGCTGGTCAAATCGGCCACAGAGACTCTACTGAAGAGCTAACGCCATAGCCATGTGCGAACTGTTACTGCATAGCCATGTGCGTCGGATGCGGCCATACATGTTGCTGTAAGAGATGTGTTCATGATTCGCGCTGATTCCGGAGGTGTCTTGTGTTTGCACACGGACGGGACGGAGGTTCAGGACAGCTTCATTGCGTATCTTACCACGGGACAGAACGGTTTGGACAGACGGGCACAATAATCTTCCTGTTTTACCAAGGAACTGTGAGTAAAGACGATATCCTTTGGAAATATTTCACCCGAGCTCCAACAAGCGCGCAATCGTTGTGGTACCACAAAACTGAGCCTTATAAGTAGAAAAAAAAAAACCCGGGGTAATGTTCAGTTATTTTATTTGATAATAAGGAGCTGTTGAAAGGGAAATTCACATGTTTCTGAAAATTTATATAAATACATTTTGAGTTGAACATTCAATCTTTGTGGTCTGATATTTAATTGTGTTCGATTGGTGTGATTCTTTTATTTTTATTTATTTATTTGGCAAATAAGGGTTATAGAGTTTAAGTACGTGCATGGGAGTTTTATGCTCACAAGGAAAAAACAAACAAAATCAAATGCATTATAGCTATATTTAAGATAACCAGGCCTCTCTACACTCTAGCCAGAGTCAAATGCCCAAAGGTTTTAGTTTCTGTGTATACATCCTGATTTTAAATTCTAGTAATCCCTCACCAATTCATTTCCCCATGCACATGATAAATCCCTAAAAAGTGAAATTGAGGAGGAGGGTTACACCATGAATACACACCCAGAGCAGTGGGTGAGATAATGACTGAGTTAGTTAAGTCTCCCAGAGATTGATTCATCAAATCATTGGCTTTCCCGCCCTCATTACTCTCATCTTTACTACATTGATCTTTCTGCCAAAATCCCGTTCACTTCTCTAATGTCACATATCTGCCACTCTATATGTATATGTGTGTGAGAGAATAAAAAGACTCGGAGTAATTGTGTCTCTTTGCTCCCATCCTCTGACACCTCTACATTTGAACTTGCTCCTACTGTAACATCAACTCGTTAGGTTAGCTATTTTGGCTGGGGCGCAAGTGTCTGCTGTTGATCCAGGATTAATTTTGAGTCTACTCCAGCTCTGTTTTAGCATTCTGAAAAAGATAATGACTTGGAATTGAGGGTGATGCAAGATGAGTCACTACTGAATTCAGATGCAATCTGAATGCAATTCAAATATTCACATATCCAATATATGGGAGTTATTATTTTTGTTGCTCTAGATATGACAAGAACTATACAAGACAAAAAAGTTGGCAAAAGGTGAATATTGACATTCTAGTTATTTTATATTTGCTTAAGGCAAGAATGAACAATCAGTTGCACATGATTTGGGCAAGAAGGATGAGTTCCTGTTTAGTTTGTGTTTTATACCAGTGTGACATTGTCTTCTTTAGAGACACATGGGTAAAGATTTAAAGAATTACATTTTTACAGTATTTATACAGGCATACCTGAATAATAATAAAAAAGTGCCCTACCCACAAACATTAGAGTACATTCTTTAAAAAAAAAAAAGATTCTGGCCATAACTACTATGTACTTGCATCAAAAAATAAGTACATGTACTTATTGTGTTTATATGGAAGTGACATACAGCCAAGTATGGTGAGCCATACTCAGAATTCGTGCTCTGCATTTAACCCATCCAAAGTGCCCACACACACACATACACACACCATGAACACAAACCCAGAGCAGTGGGCAGCCATTTATGCTGCGGCACCCGGAGAGCAGTTGGGGGTTCTGTGCTTTGCTCAAGAGCACCTCAGTTGAGGTATTGCAGGCTTGAACCCACAACCTTAGGGTTCTAAATTAAACTCTCTAACTACTAAGCCACAACTTCCCCAGAGGTCAGAGGCTTGCAATATTGTATTGAAAATCAATTTTTCTAGTACTGAGGTGGGATACAGGTGAGGTTAGGACAGGTTTGATGGTGGGAGTAGGTTTAAGGGTGGGTTAAGTTGTAAGGGATGGTTCAACAGTCTAATTATAATATAATTACATAAATCAATTACAGATGTAATTAGATGCTGATATTTTTAAAATATAAGTACAATGTAAATAATAATAATAATAATAATTATTATTATTATTTAAACGTTAAGGCCACTCAATATAAAGAAGTACCAAAAACCCTCTAAATTTTTACGTATTTGTTCATAATTTTATGACAAACACAAATGAACAAAAATCATGACAAGTTACTCACCTGTCTGTCATCCAAGATTCATGTCTTTCTTCAGCCGCAAAGAAATTACAGTGGACTTTTATGGTGGCCAGTGGATTGAAGAATAAAAATGCAGTTTTAATGAAGCTTCAAAGGGCTCTACAGGATCCCAGCTGAGGAAGAAGGGTCTTATCTTGCGAAATGATCTGTTATTTAAAAAAAAAAAAAATCAATTAAATTCCCATCATAGTGAACTTGACTGTCACCTACTTACTGTAGCATATTCTCTATTTTGGTTCAATATTAAGTTCTTGTTTGTTATTTTCCAGTTACTGGTGTACTTTTGTAGTCATGTGTTATTTTATTATTTATTGCTTTACCGTATCACAGTGTTGGCAACAGGGTTCTTTTTTTGTTTTTTTTGTTTTTTTGCAATGTATTTTGATCACAGGTAAAAACTGCATCAGAGGGGGATTTTTCTGCTCCCTCATATACCGCTGGGACAACTTTGCAAGGATATGCAAAAGATCTCCAGAAATGTGTAGATTCCTGTCCAGCTGAAAGGAAAAACTAACAATATGCCTATTAAAAATAAATTTAGAACAGGATTTTGTGTGTGTGTGTGTGTTTTACAGTTCTTTGTATGTTGTATAAGTTGTTGCAAATTAGGTTTATTGTTGTTTACATTTTATTTATGTATTTATTTATTTGTTTATTTTTCTTCATTCTGGTCTTGGATAAGATCTGTTAACATTTTGTAAAAAAATAAATCAAATAAAATCAAATACAGAAATAAAATAAAACAGGGTATAAAAGGTGGCCAAAGGGAAAGAGTTGGCCGCGGCGCTGGCAGGGGATGGACGGCCCGGCATCCTGGCCCGTCGGCCGTGTAAACGGGTGCGGTTCCCATCCGGATCGCGGGTCCGGCAGCTCACGTCTCCAGTCCCTCAACGCACCCTTCCTGGACCCATGAGGACACCAGCGTGCATGCACAGGGAAGAGACCGGTCTCTCGAGGAGAGGCGCATTTGGCTTTTAAACAGCGGCAGTGATTAGGCTCCATTTCCTTCCAGTGTGCCCCATCACACGCCGCCTGCCCTGACTTGTCCAGCGCTCCTCCTGTCACACACCCACTCTAGTCGGGAGCCTGGTGAAGGGTGGCGATTTAGGACGGGGTGCCGGTGATAATCAGGGAGGCGGCAGCTGACTCGTCACGATATAAGATGTAACACTTACAGAGTAACTACATGTAACAAGAGGGCAACAAGGCATCACTTTAAATTACAGCCCACAGATGTTACACTTACACAGTAACTACACATAAAAAGAGGGTAACAAGGCATCACATTAGATTACAGCCTGCGGAAGTTACACTCAAAAAGTAACTACATGTAACAAGAGGGCAACAAGGCATCACTTTAGATCATGGGCGTAGGTTTGGTCTCAGCTTTGGTGGGGACACCCCCATAACAAGTTGTTTTGTGGCTAGCTAGTTATTTTGCCTACTTACACTCTGACTATATTAGGGAAGTAAATTTAGCAACTATATTTACCATTGTCAGCTTATAACGTAGATTTGTCTTTCGTCATCTCTGTGTGCTTTTAATGCAGTGTCAGATGCCGAAAGCGCTGTCAGTTTTTACTGGCCAGTAATCGACTGAGATTAAGAGGTTCACCGCATAATTCTAGTGCAATGTTTGTTTCCCTACCTGCCTGGTAGGCATTTTTTCTATCTGCCCCCCCACTTCGCATTCTGAAACTCATGGTCTAAGACAGCAAGTCAATACTATGGCTCAGAAACCCAGTTCATATTGACTTCGTTTTCAGGAAGACTACATAAAGAGCCACCTGGGAATTCCTGTCACTTTGAGTTCCCTCCTGAGGTATCACAGCCATATATGTTCAAATGAGCCCTCACCCACTGCATTCCATCACTTATCCCAGGAGTTACACACCAGGATTGGAGATTTTGTGTGCATATTGGTGTGATTAATTTCTGGTGCAAAATTCCACCTGGAATGACAATCATTTTATTATATCTATTATTGGGACACACAGCAAAAATAAATAAATAAATAAATGAATAAATTAAGGAAAATCCCAAATTCATTATCTCAGAAAATTATAATATTACTTAAGACCAATACAACGAAAGGATTTAAGAAATCTTGGCCAACTGAAAAGTATGAACATGTAAAGTATGTGCATGTACAGCTCTCAATACTTAGTTGGGACTCCTTTTGCGTGAATTACTGCAGCAATGCGGCGTGGCATGGAGTCGATCAGTCTGTGGCACTGCTCAGGTGTTATGAGAGCCCAGGTATCTCGGATAGTGGCCTTCAGCTCTTCTGCATTGTTGGGTCTGGCATATCGCATTTTGCTCTTCACACTACCCCATATATTTTCTTGGACCTCACAAAACACAGTGGATCAACAACACCAGCAGATGACATGGCACCCCAAACCATCACTGACTGTGGAAACTTTACACTGAACCAACGTGGATTGTGTGCCTCTCCTCTCTTCTTCCAGACTCTGGGACCCTGATTTCCAAAGTAAATGCAAAATTCACTTTCATCAGAGAATATAACTTTGGACCCAGAGCCGGACAGTAAAGTACCTAAGTAAAATTTTGAGGGATCTGTACTTTACTCGAGTATCAATCTGATCTTTTTTTCCTCGTCTCAAGGAATATCCGCGTCCACATGAAACCACAAAATGATGTAGTAACATGCCAGACCATCATGTGGCGCTGTATTCTGCCACAGAGATACATTTAAAATGGAGAAGAAGACATGGACTTGCTCATAAACCTTGTGCGTGGTACACAAACAAACCTGGAACAATACATTTATTATCTGTGTTAATGTTAGTTAATAAAAAGACAATCGTTCAGTGATTGTTAATGTTTTTTTTTTTTTTTGCTGTTACGTGACTTAGCGGTGTCTGACTAGGGGCGAGACATGGGCTAATGACGTCATTGTTTCAGGAAAAATACTCCAAAATATATTCGCCATCCAAATGAAAACGCAAAGGCGTTGTCACACGTAGATTGTGTGTGTGTGAGAATGGTGTTATTCAGCTGAAAGTATTTTCTCCTGCCTTTGTCTGTATGTCAATGTGAGAGAAAGGGGCTTAATACTGTCACTCAAATGAGCTGAATTTTATTTTTCCTTCTTTGTACAGTGACCTAAACACAGCTGAATAGCTGATTTTATTTTATCATTATTATTTTCTCTTCTTTGCTCTATGCTGCGTGTATAACACGGTCAGTTTCAGAGGTGTGTCAGAACATTGCTATATTGCCTTCTTAGCTGGTTTAGGTTATTGATTTGACTGATGAAAAAACAACATAACAACTCACATGTACACACAATTGTTATCTGAATTAAAATTAAATAATCAAGTAAATAAGATAGTATTCTTGTAGTCACAAGAATACATTTGAAAACTTTTCTTTTGGCAGTTTGTTTCTGAGCCACCCTTATTTACATTTGGTTCCTTTGGTTCATCATTCATTTGTTTATTGTTTTATGTATTTATTTATTTATTTATATGAAATAAAATTGTATTGTGTTTGAGAAATATGACATGCAGTAAAATCTTCATGTCATCAATTATTATTGAATCCTTTTGTTGTGACATAAATTAAACACCTTTTTAAAATCCTATCAATCAAAGAAAAACATTTTGATGTATTATGTGCCAACTCTTCATTTCAATAGAAATAATGGATATTGTCAAGAAGCTATGAATATCATCAGCTATTACTTTTGTTATTTGCAAAACATCTTGGTTATGTATGTAACCCTCGCTTCTTGAAGAAGGGAATGGAGATGTCACATCGGTAATTACAGACAAATTTGGATCTCGCTTAGAGAGACCATTCCTCTTTGAGTGTAACTAAACGAGTGACTGGACATTGATATGTGATGATTGAATCCAGCTGCCACTGATCACAGTTTGAACATAAAAACGCAGCAGGTGCAACACACACCAGGTGTCTTGTTCTCCCTTTTTGGCGTAGGCTGGGGCTCGCAAAAATCAGGGGTTCAGACACACTTTCTCTGTTTAAATCTAGATTAAAAACACATCTCTTTTCGGCAAGCATTCAAATAATGCATCTCATAATTTGTGACTGCAGTTGTATCTGATCAAATGCACATTACTATTCTTTATCTTGGGTTAAACTTATTAATTTTACTTGGTCGGAACAGCAGCTATGCTAGTTGTCTCTGTTTGATTCTCTGTTTTGTCATAGGATTTACATCCTGTGGTAACTAAGATTTAGACAAGCTCCAGTCTGGATCCAGAACACCTGAAAAGAAATCATGACACCGCCTCAGAGGACCTCAGATGATGCTAACCCTGAAACAACATACAGAACTACCAAATATTGATACAAGTGTGATTGCATTATATAATAATTGCTGTTAATAGTGTTCATTGTATGGCTGACTACGTCTTGAACTAATCTTTCTGAAAATGTATGTCATATGCACATAAACTGACAGTCACCACAGATAAACTACTACTAAATACTGCAGAAACGTAATTTTCTGTAAAGTTGATTTGCAGTGATTTGTATTGTAAAAAGTGCTATACAAATAAACTTGAATTTAATTGAATTAAAATGAGTTGAGTCAGCAAGGCCAAACTCTAGGCACAAAATGTTGACTGAAAATTTGTGCATGTCTCCTACCCTCTTGATGGAAGCCAGTGCAAGCAGAGACAGAATTGTATTTTATAAAATCTTCAACTAAACTGATTACACAGGATCAAACGGGCCCTGCTGTAAGGCTTTGAGAAATAGAGACAGGTCCCAAGAGGATATAGATGGGGGCTGGGGAGGATTAAACCTTCTCACTCTGCTAAGGAACCTGATGACCAGGTCATGCTTCCCTACCGACTTCCCTCCACAGGGTTGTGGTAAGCAGCGATTGCAGCAACTCTGATCAGGCATCTTCAGGAGTCTTCTCAGTTAGAAGAACACCACTCAACAAACAGGTTCCACTTCAAGACGTAAGCGTGTCTCATAGATGGTGCTCACGCTGAAGTGATGGTGTCAACTGCCTCTTGGGGTAGTACACCTAGAACCTCCGCGTCCCATCCAGTGACCAGACATGAAGTTTCCGGAGGTCTGGATGCAAGTGCCACAGGGTGCTCTGTCTCTGAGTCAGTAGAACCTTCCTCAAAGGAATCTGCCAGGAGGGGCTGTCACGAGGAGCATTAGTTCTGGGAACCAGGTCTGAGTGGGCTAGTAAGGCGCTACAAACAGGATCTGCTCCTCGTCCTCCATGACCTTAGACAGCGTCTGTGTAAGAAGGCTCACTTTGGGAAATGCATACTTGCAGAGGCTCCACAGCCAGTTGTGTGCCAGTCTGTATGTACTGATTGTTCTTTCTGTCAAAGAGTAAAAAAAAAAAAAAAAAAAAACTGGCAGTTGGTGGTCCCTGGAGAAGAAAACAGGTCTACCTGTGTGGCTTCGAAGAGTCTTCAAATCAGCTGTACTGTCTGGGGATGGAGTCTCCACTCTCCAGGGAGTGCATCTTGGGACAACTCATCAGCAGCACTGGTGTGCATGCCCAGCATGTGAATAGCACAAAGCGACCCCAGATGTTTCTGACTCTAGAGGACGATGTTGCTGGCGAGTTGGGACATATAATGGGACAGTAGACCACCTTGTCGGTTAAAGTATGCAATGGCGGCATTGTTGCCAGTGCAGGTGGTGGCCCATCCAAACCCCTGACACTGCATGCCCATTGTACTGTTGCAGCAAGTGGTCGAGGCATTTTTGTAAACCACAGCAGGCCTGGAGACCTGTTCTATGGGCACTACTGCCAGGGTGGAAGGTCTGACCATTGATTGAAGGTTTTGCTCAGGCTGGTGTGACTTGGACACAGCGAGTACCGCATTGCCACATCCCATTCAGGACTGAGTCAGTGTTGAAGCAGTTTCATATGAAGCAGCCCCAGCATTGTGACTGCCACTGCAGATGTCATGTGCCCCAGGAGTCTCTGAAACTGTTTCAATGGGACAGCCATCCTGCTCCTGAACTTATTCAGGCAGTTCAACACCAACAGGGCACTTCCCTGCACGAGGTGTGCTGTCTATTCTACCGAATCGAACTCCATAATGAGAAAAAAGATCCTTTGCATCAAGGAGAGTTTTGTCTTTTCCAGTTGACCCGAAGGCCCAACCGGCTGAGGAGTGGGAGCAATAATTCTCTGTATTCACACATAATATTTAACATATTTTAAATCAGCAACAAAATCTAAGGTGTACTGTCACATAAATGTTTCCTATGACACTCTTATTGCGTTAAAAAGCATATTTAAGGTTGATCCAGCTAACACACATGTGCACTCTCAAGCGCGTGTCATGTTTCTGTGGCAACCACTAAGGGACACAATGACTTCAACCGCCAAACCGCATTTTACACTTTGTCCCATTTTTATAATAATATAAATTAATTATTTAATCTTAAAGTTTTAGTGGTCAGATTCAGACTCGGCACAGAGCAGAGAGCACAGAGATGATAGCAAATAAATAAGGTCAGCGGTCATGGCACTGAACGAGCAATCATTATTATAGTTCAAAAGGGCAAACAGTCAAAGTTATAATGCAAGTTAATGTACATGTGCACAGTTTAATTTGTCATCCGTCACTGTGACATCAAGTGGACTTTTGAAGCTGAAATAATGAGTGGATTAAGCTTGGACTTGGAATTACGAGAGGAATAACATGGATAACTTTCTTGACGGAGGATTGTAATGCATCACTGGCAGTCATGTAAAAGGAAGAGTGACTACGGCTCATTAAATTAGGTAAGACAAAAATTAGTATTTTTTGCAACAGGTTTATTGGCTTAGCATAGCAATTTAAGGTGGAATATGTGACAATTGGGTCTTTTTGGGTCTGTGTCCAGCTTTCAAATAATAGACGTGTCCGGGTCCGGTCCGGGTCGGGTCCGGGTAGGCATTTCTCAGATCTACACGGGTCTGGGTCAGGTTTTGAAATAATAGACGGGTCCAGGTTGGTTCGGTGTAGTATATTACGGGTCTCTTTCCGGTTCGGGCACAAATTTTTGTACCGGTGAAGACCTCTAGTGTGCAGCACGCTCGACATGGAAAACCACCACCAAGAGCTCCAAAGAGCACGCTGAGTTTGTTCAGTCTTCTTAGATTATAGATTAGTAAGAAGCATTGCACCTGCATGCATTGTTATGCTTATACTGTTATCAGCGGCAGCTGGATGTAATCATTGCATGCCATTGTGCATTGGTTTGTTTAGTTACACTCAAAGTGGATTGGTCGGTCTAAACGAGATCTATGTTGTCCGTCATTACAGACATGACATCAGTGACCGACTGAAAGGGTTTCTTGATATAGAAGTAATAGCTTGTAAGTTGTAGTTTGTAGTAAGAAATCACATGCCCTTTATAAATGAAAATGAATGTTTTGTAGTAATTACATAGCCACATCAAATTCATCATTACAGATGCATGTTTGCCTTACGTCCCTTGAAGCTTCATTTAATTAATATGAAAATCTTTGGATTTCATTAATTCTTGTTGTGACTCAATATTTTAACTAGTTGGGCAACTAGAAATGCAATTCTAGAAAAAAACATTCTGAAAACATTCTTGTCTTTGAAACAAATGCTAAAATGTGAATTAACAGACCTACATGATGCCTTTAACTTGATAGGCTGTAAAAAAATGTAAACTAGATGATATGCTACATACATATACTTCTTATATTTCAAACATTGGAATACTGGAAGGAAGCTGGGGGAGTTCAATGTGCCACAGGTGCTGCTTCTATAGACGGTTTCATCGGGCGCACACGCCTGGACCTAAGTTAACTTCCGGTCTGTGTTGTGTATATCGGTCTGGCTGCGGTGCCATCTACAAACGCAGTTAAAGCCAAGGTGATGAGTAGACTGAAGTTGGGCTCAGGTGGCTGTGCTGCGTGATGTGTTTCCCATACATTTATTTATTTTTGGAGACTTGCAACAATTTTAAAACTGATCGATTTTCAAAAAGGCTTCGTTAAATAAACACGAGTAACGTAACGTTACGTAACGTACTGCACGTTTAATAATAATAATTCCTTACATTTATGTTTAAATATCAAAACGAGGCACGGGTGTTTTTATATCGCTGTATTTCTGAAAGAAGACTTGCATGTTATATGCGTAATAAAGCTGTTACTGGGGAAACCTCTATTTCTCGCCTGATCCACACAGAAAACACATTTTGTTTGTTATCAAAAAATATCTACTCTAGAGGGACTTGGCTGTTGTTATTGATTCTATTTGGAGTCTACCGGAAGTTAAGTTAGGTCCACGAAAGCGCTCACGCGCATTAACGTTTGTTTATGTTGATGCCGTTGAAACCGTCTATAGTCCTACTGTCAGTCATAGAGTCTGTCCTCTGGAATTCTATAGCTGTCTGGTTTGGCTCAGCTCAAATCAGACCAAAACAGATGTCAGAAGACTACAGAGGTTCGTCCATACTGCTGAGAGAATTATTGGCACTACCCTTCCCAATCTTCAAGAATTGTTCTCATTTATAGTGAGGAAAGGGATTGGAAAAATCTATCTGGGCCCCTCACATCTAGGCCACTTCCTCTCTGAATTGCCTTCTGGTCAGAGTTACAGAGCACTGAGCAACAGAACAGCCAGACACAAGGAAAGTTTATTTCCTCAAGCATTCTACTTCATGAACAGCCAAATGACTCCACTGTGTACTCTAGATTACTTATACTTATTTAGCATATCAGTCATTTTTTCACATTACGTTGCATGATTTGTATATACATAGCCTGTCTGTAGTATTATCGATTTTGTCGTTGGTATTGTGTCTAACTGGAAGCTTCTGTAACCGAAACAAGTTCCTTGTGTGTAAGGCATACTTGGCAATAACGCTTATTCTGAATCTGATTCTATATTACTATATGTTGTTCTTTGTCTTGGCTACAGTGTGTATTGAATTGAAGAGCCCATCTTGGCTTTTACATAAAACCCCACTGGTGTCTAATATTACAATCTGACAAGCAACAAATTAAAGACATATTGGGCTTTGATTTCACTGGGTCTTTCAACGGATGAAGGTTATCATGGTACAGTTTACCCCTGCAAACCTGGAAGATTCTGTGAATACACTATTATTGCATTTTTGTTTTTTCAAGTCATTGTTGGAAAATTCCAACAATAATGTTGATAAAATATGAACCTTAAGTAAGTATTTTTCTACTGTACCTGTATATGTCATGTCATGTCAATCACCTCAAGGTAATAGTAAAACAGGATCAAGAACAAATGAGTGCCCAGGAACGAAGATTACATATTTCAAATTGCATTGTTCCATAGAATCCTGTATCAGCCATTGAGATGAATGAAAATGCTAATGGGTAGCACTCTCTTGACTCAAGAGATCAGAGTCGACCATCCCTGAAATGTAAATTTGTTCACAAATGAAATGCTATAGTTTCTTCAGTTCATTTACAAAATGCCTCGTTCATCCAGTTACTTCACATATTACATGTCTTGCTCAATGCCACTCCACTCATTTATTTATTCAGACTCACATAACTAACTCGCTCTGTGCAAGGGCATATTTGTGCAATGATACGCTCTGTCACAGCCCACACTGTAAGTCAATTTGCTTAGTCTCTGATTTCTTTACACTGAAAAAAAAAATACTACACACGAGTCAAGTGCATGGAAGTGAACAAGAATAATTGTTCACTTAAAAGAGTGGTCTAAAACAGTTAAAGCTACACTAATTGTTATTCAATCCGTGTGATGTGGAGTTGTGACACAGTGATTGATTCCCTATCTGTTAAAGGCCCTGTTCATTAAGACATGTCTGTTCCAATCCCACTACAGCTTACAGATGTGTTAATTATTGCTTATTTATGTGTAATGGGTGGCATGATTTCTAAAAATGGGTAGCACTTCCACTGAACGCAGGTCCAGGCATGGAAAATTTACAGTAACAGCCACACATGGGTGTTTGAATTGGGATTTTGTAGAATTACAGACAAATGGTCAAGCCTTGAATCATATTTATCATGGGAAGTGGTTAGATATCAGTAGATATTTGTTGTCCCACTGTATGTGAAATTTATATGTGCTGAAATGCTTCAGCAGACACCATCTTACAACGAATTTGAATTACACATTGAAAATATTGCCACCAGCATGTTCATTCTCAAACGTGATATTTTCATACAGTGCATCTTTCAAGGTTTCTTTGTTTAGCGTAAACAGTATGCCTCCCTTGCAACACAACAGGAGGCCTATAACGCATCACTGTGGTTTTTATGAAAACTCTTTCAATAGACACTTTTTTCCTTGATTCCTTTCTTGTTCAGTTGTTCTTGTGTGAGGTATAAGCCTTCTGTTTATTGTATTCCGTTGCAACATTTGACAGCTGTACCTTGGAATAACTTCTAGAAGTAAGACAACTCAAGAGAGGGACGTCAATGAGGTGGATTTATCATTGTAATCACAGAAGTGTGACACAATAGCCTTGTCTTCAAGAAGATTAAAGTCAATATTCTAAGATGATTTTGATCACAAATGTGTTCTAGACTGGCTTTAACTGAGCAATCCCAGCAAAAAAAGAAAAATTGCATATATTGCATTGCAAGTTATTGACACTTACATTTGCTATCAAGCAACTACACACACACACACACACACACACACACACACATATATATATATATATATATATATATATATATATTACTTAGCATTACATCATTAAGCTTGCTCAAGATTTGCACATTGTTTTGTTTAGATGAATCCTAGTTTATCTTTCTTTCACTGATTTGTCTTTCTCCAGTGATGATGTAATCAAATCAATGGACCATAAATGGACCATACCTGCTGCCAGGTGTGCAATACAGATACTCATTTTTCATCACTACCCATTTAAGTGACCTCTATAGGGGACACTGCTGACAATAATTCCTTAGGAAATTTGATTGGACACCCCATCAGAAAATTTCCAGATATCCACAATTAAAAGCTCTGGAGCGATAAAGGCCACTGAGGTTGACTAACTTTGGATAAGGCTGTCATCCCTGTATCCATCATTACCGCTGTAATACAGTGCCCACCAGGATGCAGGGAAGATTTGAATAATATATTAATAATATCTTAATCTATTTTAATATAGATTTAATACTGGGGTACACATGATCAATGCCAAATAAATAAATAAATCAAAGACCTTTAAACTGTCTAAAGTGATTTTTGTATGTTCAGGGACTCCTGCTTGTTGAGTCAGTTACAGGCAAGTTACAGACAAAAAAATAAAATAAAAAATAAATAGAAAAAAGGTTATAATATAAGGCTACAATGTAAGCATGATGTTAGCTCTAAACTGCTGGATGATACAAGTTTCTTAAATGGCAGGAGTGGGATAATATGACCCAAAGGTCCTGGGGTAAATTGAACAAGTGGCTCACCCTTCTTATTATTATATAATATTATTTTGCTGTAATTCTATATTATATGTCATTTAACAACAGACACAATGTAGATTCTGTTCTTTGTTTTGAACGTGATTTTAAATAGCCCTTGTTTATGAAAACACTGGACACTGATTTTATGAAACTATTATAAAATTGTACAGCTAAAATTGTACAGCTACATTCAGGGAAACCTAATCTTCAGACAGTAACAGTTGATGGAAGTTGTAGCAATAGTAGTGGTAGCAATGTAGAAGTCATCCGACCATAGTTTATTTTATTTTAGTCTATCTTTTTCACCTGCTGATTTCAGATTTTAGTTAGGTTTCAAATTTTATAAAATTGTGATAACAAGAAAAAAAAAAAAAAATCTGAATAATAATAATAATAAAGGCATCAGATGTGCTAAAACATTAGTCACCTTTAAGAGACAAAAGTCATCTGTTTAGCTGTGTGTTTATTGAATGAGCACTGTGCAATGATGGCACTATACATTTAATCTGTAATGATTTTCTATTTTTAACTGTTTAAAATTCATTTAAACTTTTAAAATCAATTTTAAATCATTTTCAAAGTTTTCAAATTCCTCGTTTTATTGTTGTGATTTTTTTTTTTTTTTTTTTTTTTTTTTTTTTTTCGGCCTTAGTCAGTATTAAAGATCTAAAGGTTTTATTTTCACAGAATGTTCTACATCTTTATGAAGGATGATATTTTTGATGCTCATAGAGCTTATTTCCTGAATAATTCAAACAGCTATTGAAAAATCCAGTTGGATTTGTTGTGGAAATCAGGGGGAAGCTTCTCTGTTGGCCTATAAAAATAGGTCATCCCTGTAGCATTACCCCTCAATAAACCCACGGTACACATTAGGGGGTCTATTAGAAATCAGTGGGCTCAGGAGAGGTATGAAAGAAGCTGCCACTGACTGAAATATAACTGGTGGCGTTGCTATCAGACAGTTCCAGTGAATGATTAAATAAAATGTTATATTTTTTACCCTTTCCTTAGTAACCGATAAGCACTGGTATGATAGATTCTAACTTCATTCTAACCCATGTTAAAATGTAAGCGGCCATCTGGTTTCAATGCTGTTAACCTCGGGCCATTACATGTCATCTACCCACTCATTAAACTTTAAGGCACAGCCAAAAGATAGTCAATTTAATACTGTAAAGTGATGGAACTATATGGAGTAATTTTCATTGGTTTAACATTGCATTGTTTTGTTAAGAACATATGCTAATTTTACTAGAAATTTCGGTCAAACTGAGAATTGTCCCGAGCGCTCTCAAAGACTTCCATTCAAAGATCAGTTTTTTCGAATTTCAGGCACTGCAATGCAATCTCAATGAGTTCCGGGAGGGCTAGCCCTAACGTGCTTTTGTCATCGTGCGTAACCTTAACTTGTGCAACGACTGGTGGGAACAGTGACATCCAATAATATTTAAAAACTAGTTAGAATTTTAACAACAAGAAAAACATGAAAAATTACTTTAATATCTTTATCAAATGTGAAAAAAAAAAAAAAAAGAGCTGCATGGAGACAGCTATGCCTTTGTCAGCTGAGCGTGTTGAAAGTGTTTTCAAAACCATACTTTGTACTTTTCCTTAAGCATTTTTGGTGGACACCTTTTACTTTTGTGTGGTATCTGTATTTACTGAAATATGGAATTTGTGTACCTTTTTCACCACTGCAGTTAATGCAGTTCTAGATGAAAACGCATCTGAGAAGCTAAAAACTATTCTTTTAAGTGACCATATAGTGTCAATGTGTATGAGGGATATTGCCCGCAACTTGGAAATTGAAATAAGGATTTTGGTATTTAGCGGGACGAGAGCACTGACATTGCATCAAGCACTATGTTGCTGGTTAATGCTCAGTAATTTTGGTTAGATTAATATGTTGAAGACCCTCTGTGCTGTCTAAAATTACATTGCTCCAGATAAATTTATTTTTAGTTATTACTTTCATGAACACACATAGCTTGGATTGGGTCAGTTGCAAAGGTTTCACCATTGACAAGGTGGTCAACATCACTGGCAAAAAATATCAGCAAATATTCTGAAAATATGCAGCAAAATAGAATATTGTTTGGCTTTATTCACTGTGAAGCTTTGGGATCAATCGGTATCCCATCTAGCTTGAACTGGTGATAAGAAACACTGAAATCTGTGGAGTACATTAATGGTAGTGCTCTTGATATCGGACGTTTCAAGTCCCTGAAATAGGAGCTGAGCAAATACAAATTGTAAACCCTCAGGAAGGTGTAAGGTGTCATTAAAAAAAATAAAAAAATAAAAATAAAAAATCCAGTACAGGATAATTGAAACTTTAAAATTGGTACAAATCTGTAGCACATTTAAAAAATTTGCAGCCAAGTTGGCTCAGAAGTACCTCAAAAATATCAAACATATTTGGCATCCTTCGACTGGATGTAATCATAGTCCATCATACTATACACAATCTTCTGTGAAATCTGTCAACTCAAATCTGCAGATCTGTTCTGACTTCTGGCAAACATACTGTAAATTAAAGCAAACATTTGGACAAAAGTATTCCAGGCTTTATTGATTACATCCAACTTGGTATGTTTGCATATGTAGGTCTGCTTATGCCTAGGTAGAACCGTCCATAACATTCCATAACAAATCCTTCATAGTACAGTTAAGGAAGTGTTAAGAATGAAAATCTTTAAATTCCTCATGGTTGGATTTTTCTGTCAGTCAAAAGATCAGTAATTTTTACGCTACTCTCATTTGTACTGTGCATTAGTTGCATTTTATTATCCTGGAAAGACCTTTGCAGCAAACTAGAGCAACATTAGTGAAGCAGCACATGATTTTGGATATCTCTCCAGTTTCACTGGCTCACCCACTGTAGTCTATTATTCACTCCCCCGATCCAGGGCTTCTATTTGAAGTGAAAGCCACTGGGATAACGGCAAACCAATTAATCTTTCCTATAATAGACTGAAGGCTCGTGGATTATTGTGCTGATTGGAAAGTTTGCTTCAGAACCTTAATTAGCTCTGTAGGTTTACCAGACTCCTCAATTAATTTAATTCTTAATATAATTATCATACATTGTCCTCATTATCGATTGACTCCAGTTACATGAATGTGTTTCTCCGTAGCCCTTGTGATCCTGGTGCTATAATAGCTTTTGTTATTAAAAGTAAATGTGATACTGGAGCCCCTATCTGTCTCCCACCTTTGTCTTGTAGCGCTAATGTACCAAAATAAATTGTTGAGGAATGCATTTTACATGAGGCTGAGGCTGATGTGAATTAATTGAGCCTGACACTTGGCAGATCTTTGTGACGTCTTATAAATGAGTAGGCCAACTTCTTGTAATTGATTCCATCATGGGTGAATACGTGTTCTTGACCCCAGCAGAGATAACAGCTGCTTCTGTGTGTTCCAGATTTCGTAGGTGGTAACTCACAGGACCTGAAAACACTTTTATCAAATTGTGGTTCATTCTTGATTGATTCCTGTTGGTCACATAAAAGCATTTCTTTGGGGGGAAATCATTATGCTGTCTTATCCTGCTGTTCTGTGTATTGGACAATTTTGTTTCTATTTTTTCCCCTCTGAATGGCAGAGGTGCAGTTTTCAGAGCTTGTGATGAGCATGAGAGCCACCCCGCCAAAAACTGAATCTAAAAACACAAAGGACATTCATTCAAAGTACTAAGTTACTAGACCAGCAATAAGCAGCTATAACATGGTAGAGAGAGAAAAGGCATGTGTTTTGTTTTAGTTTTTTGTTTTTACTACAGTATAAAATAAAATACTATCACATAACTAAAATCATGTTAGAAATAATAATGAACCACTAAAAAGGCTGAATTTTAGAAGCGCATATAAACTTTATTGAGTGATGTAAGATTTTGTCAAACCCCATGTGGCTTGTTGTTGGAAAAACTACACTTTTGTTTGAACAGCTGAGATGCTGGTAGTTGAAACAAGTTAGTGATCGAGGTAACGAATTAAAACTACTCACGTTACTGTAATAATTTTATTTTTATTTTTTTTCCAGGTACTTGTACTTTCCTAAGAATATTTTTAAGTCTGTAATGTTACTTGCATTTTTTTTCTGGGTGTGTGTTTACTGCTGTTTGTGTGCACTTTGGATGGGTTAAACGTAGAGCATGAATTCTGAGTATGGGTATTCTTGTTATGGAATCCATAGAGTTTCCTATGGAGGACTGCAAATAGCATGCAGGAAAAAAATAAAATAAATAAATAGTAGGCTAAATTGTGCATGATTAACTATTTTGTTCCCTAAATTTATAAATAGTGCACACAATTTACTATTTTTTTTTTTTCTTTAATGTGTTGATTAAATCAGTACAAATTCAGTTTTCTTACCACCACTGCCCAGCACTGTTCATTGCCTATTCAGAAATGCAAGTCATACTTGAGTTGGAATCAAGTGTTAGATCATCAGAAACAAGAACAGCCCAATCTTCAGTACCTCCCTTTGATTTCCTCTTTAAAATGCCATCCAAAATCCTCTGTTAACAAGCATATTGCACACACACAAGCACACACACACGCACGCACACACACACACACACACACACACACCAGTCCATCTACTGTATGTTGCATATCTAGGGACTGAGTGTAGAGATTATGTCATCATTATGCTAGCTGATCATATTTTGCTTTGAATTAAAATGTTATACTAGATATCACATAAGATGAATGGGTCATTTGTTTATTTTAAATGTCATGACTTTCAATGTCTAAAATTTTATTTGAGACAATTTGCACGTATATATATAAACATAGTTTCAGAAATATTGCTTGTAGCAGTAATGTGAACGTCTCTCTTACTGCTGAAGAAATATATATTTAAAGAGACAGCAGTCTTGTTTTGTTTTCCCCTCTTTTCTGATTCCATGCTGTTCCAATAGCTTTGGGCTATTCAAAGATCCCTTTGTGAAAAGTAAAAAGAGTGTAGAAAGCAGTTCTTTACTGAGTTTGCAACAATATTTGATGTGCGATTTTTGTCAGTTTCACTATAAAAATCTTGGCAGAAAGTGCTAAACGTGTGCTCAAACCTCTGTCAGTAACTTCTCACATTTAAAGGCCAAATGCATTACTCAGCACTGTAAAAACTGCAGTGAAATGACTTAAAACTGGTGATTGTAGTAGAATGCAAATAGTAAACAACTTGATAACCAGTTACTCTCTTAACCTAACTCTTTTCTTCTTCTTTTTTCTCTAGTTTATATACTAAGATATAGAACAACATGACTGGTTATCACACAGTTCAGATGTTTTGTTTAGAACACTTGTAATGTAATGCAAATATAAAAGTCTAAACATATATTTTGTTTTGGAGCCTTACAGTAAGTAAAATACAACATAACTTTTATTTGGATACAAGTCATTCAGAACAAGATAAAGTTTTAGAGTGAGTGGTAGTACAAGGTAAAAGGACATTTCCTTAGTTCATGGTTGTCCAAATCTGTTCTGGAAGGCCTCTGTTCTGCAACCCTATTTAAGCACATCTGAACCAGCTACTCAATGTTTTCATACTCACTAAAAACTTCCAGGTAAGTGTCTTGGTTTCCCATACAATAATTCAACTCACTGCTTATCCACTGTACTACAATGCATCATTTAAGAAATTAATTAAACTTTTTAAACGATTTTACAATTGTTGACACTTTTATGCACACACATTGTGTGTTTATGTTATTGTGATGAACTGGCTAACCATCCAAGTGTGCATGTTTCCCTGCCTATTTTGTCATTCACAAAAAAAAAAAAAAAAAAAAAAAAAAAAAGGGGCATACAAATCTATACAAATTGTTAAATATATTAGGGGTGTGCGATATTGACAAAAAATATATATATCTCAGTATTTTCTAAGATTTTATCGATAACGATATTTTTTTTCAGTTACATTCTCAAAGTGAATCAGTCAATTAGAATAATAAGTCATTTGGGCTGTTATAAAGCAAATAAAATCACTACCGACAAAATTAATCTTCGCAATCTAGAAAGCTGCATTAGAAGGGGCATTTAATTTTTTTTTTTTTTTTTTTTTTTTTTTGATTGCTAAACGACAGTGAGCACAACTGGAGCTACATGTGCAAAACTCTAACTACAGTCTGCACTACCAACAGTCACCTAAACTAAACAGTTCACATCACCTGCAAAACTCATTGTAAGCAACACAGCTCTTAACACGTGGCTCAAAACAGGCTCAGTGCAGCCAAACACTACACACAACACTCACTGAGATAACACACACTGTCACTCAGAACACACTGAGAGGAAACACACTAGCATCAAACACCAACACCGAAAATACTCACTTTCCATCTTTACAGTTTGAACTATTTCAGTGACTACATGCAAAGTAATATTTTCTTCAAAGAAAAGAGGGACATTCTTTCACATGATTTATTTAAATTTTTAGAACATAACAATTATTTAAGGTAAATGAAAATTAGCGGTTTGCTTCAATAGTCTGTAGTCATTTACGGAATTACAGTAATGAGAAAAAAAGGTAGAAACTAAAAGTACATACTGTAATTCGAACAAATAATTGAGGGACTAATCCTGAAACTGCAATCAGCAGTGTTTGCGTTTGACACTGTCGATCATAACATACTACTAGAGAGACTGGAAAACTGGGTCGGGCTTCCTGGCATGGTACTCAAATGGTTCAGGTCATACTTAGAAGGGAGATGCTATTATGTGAGTCTAGGACAGCATAAGTCTAAGTGGACGTCCATGACATGCGGAGTCCCACTAGGGTCAATTCTTGCACCGCTCTTGTTTAGCCTGTATATGCTCCCACTAAGTCAAATAATGAACCAAACTGCCTATCACAACTATGCTGATGATACCCAGCTCTACCTTGCCTTATCTCCAAATGACTACAGCCCCATTGACTCCCTCTGCCAATGCATTGATGAATTTTAAAGAGAATTTTACACACCAGTCTGTTATTGTGATTGGCTTTTTGACATGTCGGTCAAACTGCCTCATGGGCTGCGTCTTGGCCATTGAAGCCTGATGGTCTGGCTAAGCGAGACTAAACTTTAGTTAACTTGTATGGTAGATTTCTCATGAGTCATGGATGTTAGCAAGACAAATGACCTATATTTGCCTTTTTGTCTTTTGGATAATTAGCTGTAAATTCGATGCACAGGCAGCTTAGCCTGTTGTTCATCACCACTCACCTCCACACCAAGACAATACACAACTGGAAAGGGAGGGAGGGCTTCATTTCTGTGGCTCACTGCCTGTCTGTGATGTGCAAGTGCAACGATCAATGTGTTCAACACTGTTGTGCTGCACAGACGAAAGGGGAGAAATGCAGAGTCTCAGCATTTCCCGACCTGACCTGATATTTAGATTTTTTATTTGGTTGATGGGGAAAGCTGTGCGCACACAGAAACACACAAACACACAAACACACATACATATATCAATGTATGTAAAAAAAAAAAAAAAATTATAGGGCTTTTTCAGAGGAAGAAAAAGGGCAGGTGCACAAGCCCCCTTTGATGTCTATGTGTCCACATGCCTGGTTTGGAGTAAAAAAAAAAGGATAGATGGATGGATGGAAAATATAATGATTCAAAATAAACTTTTTGACCTTACTTTAATGTGATATTCCTGCTTTCTTCTACTTATATAGGTGATAGAGTTATGATTTTATCTCTCCTCTTGGGACCAGCATTCAATAATAACAATATTGATCGGTTAATAATGTAATTCTGAGAAGCTCCATGCAAGATGTATGAAAAACTGAAAGTGATTAATATTCCCTGTCACAGTAAAAAGATGATCAATAAATGTAACTGGAAACAGGTTTTGACTTAAGAGTTACTGATGTAAAGTAATACGATCGCTTATGGCATTAATATTGGTGAAAATTTGCCTGGTGCCAACTGAATAATGAGATCAAAAAACTTTTCTTAGGATTTCAGGTGTGGTCATGGATTCTTCCTCCTCTTAATTGTTTATTGTACTCACCTACGACCTTGCCCATTCTGAAGAGTGTAGCCTAACATAGCCATATGATATGCCTTGCTGGTTTTGCCTAAGAGGACATTCAATCACAGTCCCAAGCATTCAAAAAAGTGTCATGATGCGAACAAAATGACTGATCCATTTTGTAGATAGGCCTGATAACTCAGGAGAGTTAATCGATACTGGTCACAACAGGGCATGGGGAAGGTCTATTTGTATGCATAGACTCATTAAAAAAACTTGATTGCATCTAAGCTGCAACTGCCAGACCTAAAAAGAACTGTAATCAATTAAAAAAACACTACTCGACCAAGACTGGCCTCAGATAGCAGATTAAAGATGGAGTCCAAAATCTTGAAGTAAACAGGATACAGAGGGACAAAGGGCTTAAAATAGAATAGATTTAATATACTCGTTTTAATAATCTTTAGAGCCATTTTCAGGAAGGCTGGAGACGTTCCCATCAACCCTGGGTTTTTGAGCTAAGAGGATAACAGAAGTGGCGGTAGAGGGAAAGTATAATTGGTCTCACTAACTCAAATGAGCTTTGGTGTGCAGTGGTGGGGTGCATTCATAAGACTTGCATATTGAATCCATATTACGATGAGTCACATGACTAATTGAATCCCTAGCCCTCTCAAGTATTTCTGCACATAATAGAGTACTTGAAGATATTGTGTGTATTTTATTTAATTTTTCCAACACTGAAGTACATATCTCAGCTTAATATGTAGAAATATATATAAGTGCACCATTCATAAGTTTACTTTTCAGAAAGTTATGTGAGTCTGTGATGTAAAACTTAAAAACTTTGTTTGACAATCCAAGTCAGTTGGCTCAACCAGTGACATGACTTTGCATTGGGGCTATTTGAATATTTCCTGCCTTCTAATATACAGTGTGTTAGATGAGTAGTATGTCAGAAACTTTTTTATAAAACATAAGGTGAATATACCCAAATATGCTTTTGCACAGATTCTAAAGTACGCATCCAATGAACACTTTACCACCCCATTAGGTCATGGAATAGGAATAATCACAGTCATGAATTTAACAGAAAAAGTGTCACAGCTAATTTTGTAGTGTAGGTCACTGAACTACGTATGCCGACATGGTTGATATAGTATGTCTAAACTGTATTCATACTACTCACATGCTTATAAAACATATTTTATATATAATTGAGTATGTTCTTCATTGCATGCAGTACATGCATTATTTCTAATGCAGCACAGGTATCTGCAACTGGGGACAATCCCACACCCCATTTTTAAACCACAGGGGAAAATCAAGGGAGTTCTCTCTCTCTCTCTCTCTCTCTCTCTCTCTCTCTCTCTCTCTCTGTACTTTTTGCCCCTATAGGTACAAATCTATTCTAGGTGATTTCATCAGGGTGTGCTATTTATTTGGACATAGTCCCACAAGAACAGCAAAACCTGTGCACACAGATGAAACCTCACATGTGAACTATGCGTAGGAAGCAAATATGGAGTTAAGGTAGCACTCCTCACGTCAAGTGCATACGATACTTGAACCCATTAGCATGTTGCTAAGTTACTGACACATTACTATAATAAGCATAAAATACTTTGTACACACAAATATTAGATAAATAGTCTAGGTAATATGAATGTAATTTTTAACTCTCTATCAATTAATGTGTACCTACTCTATAAGAAACTTGTTAACTTTGTTGAAAAAGATCTTCGAAGTTGTAGCATAATACATGTTGTACATGTAATACAGAAATAGAGTAAATATGGACCAGTAAGAAAAAAAAAAAAAAAAAAAAAACCCACTTAATCTATTCTTAAATAAATAAATACATTTCTGTCAAAACATTTGTGCTAGGTTGAATTTTGAGAGGAATTTGAGAGCTCTGACTGTTATAATACACAATGTAGAGTGTACAGGAGATGTCTCAATGGCAATAAATCAATGAATTTAACCTCATCCAAGCAGCACATAGAGGTTAATTTCACAGTCACCTAAAATGTAATATTGTCACTTTCTTTACTTGGCTGGAAAGTAACCAATCCTACAGAAAATTATTAAAAACTGCTAGATCTGATTACTTTTTATCTCTTTTAGAAGAAAACAAACACAACCCCAGGTAATTATTCAATACAGTGGCTAAATTAACGAAAAATAAAGCAACAGGACAGCAGTAATGACTTTATGAACTAGTTTACTTCTAAGATCAAAACTATTAGATATACAATTTTAACCATGCAGCCGTCAGCTATAGAATCTGTCAGGATCCTCAGCTGGAGTGCCCTTGCACTCCAGCAGAGGACACTACACACACGCTGGACTTTTGTATGTGGTGTCCCTTTCATAGGGCTAATCACAGACAGGTGTTCCCCATTACCACTACCCTATATAAACTGTGTCTTGACTCTCAGTTACTGAGAAGTCTTGTTTAGCCTTGTCTGACATTTCCGAGCATTTTCCCTGTGTTTGTTCCTTCCGTGTTTGATCTTGGATTGTTTATACCGACTGTGATTCTCTGCTGCATGCCCCGACCTCTGCTTGTTTATGTTTCTGATTTTGGATATCCCCTGCATACCCGACGCTGTTCTCTGATCTCTGCCTGTTTGACTATTCTTGATAATAAAGTACTGTACATGGATCCGAACATCTCTGACTCCTTGTTACAGTATCGCATCAGACAGTGCACTATAGATCCCCTGAGGAACAGTTCCACTCATTATCTACTATAGGAGAGGAAGAATTGTATAAACGTGTTAAATCATCTTAACTAAAAAGATGCATTTTAGACCCTATTCCATCTAAGTTCCTTAAATAGGTGCTTCCAGAAGTCATAGATCCTCCTCTGACTAGTATTAAGTCCTTGTTGTCATTAGTATATGTCTCCAAACCTTCAAAGTGGCTGTTTTTAAGACTGGATCATCAGTCAATCAGAACATGCCTCATTTACACTTGGCAACATCAACTGACTTTTCTATCTGGATAACCAATCAGATCTGTCTTTCCTGCACAATATTTAAATAAGTCTGCAGAGAATGGCCCAGTGCAAAGTCAACCTGATGTAGTTTGTTTTCTTTTGGAAAGCATTTTTAGTTCACAATAGAGGGGCAGTGTTTTGCGTGACGTCCACTAGCGAATGCAGACACGATGGCTGGATTGTGTTTACATTACACTGAGATCTGATCACAATGCATCCTCGACTACCTCTGGATCATGACACGCTGATTGGATAACATTCTGAGCAGAAGTGTATTTAGACTTTTTTATGTGTATGTGGACAGCACCCGATACCGGTGCCAAGTGTAAATGCAGCTTAACACTTGACGGCTACTCTGTTAATTATTCGTCATCAGTTAGGAACCTACAGTAGGTGTGTTATGGACTGTATTAACACTGCTCCTAGGAAACACTGCTCTCCTTTGAAAACGCCTCGGTTATGTTACCTTGTTCCCTTACGGAGGGAACAGAGTTGTCATGTCGGTGACCGTATTGGGATTTAGCTTCAAGAGATCAATCTACTTTGAGTGTAAACTAAATTAACCAATGCACATTGGCATGCATTATGTGCCTGTGCGTCCGTGCTGAGTGGAACAGCTGGCAGTGAGAGGTCTCTGGAGAGGCAAACAGGTCTACCTGGGTGGTTCAGAAATGTCTCCAACTCAGCTGGACCATTTGGGGATGGAGCTGCTACTCTCCCAGGAAAGTAGCTTGAGACCGCTCATTGGCCATACAGTTAAGCAGGCCTGGAATGTGAATGGCAAGAAGTGACCTCAGAACCTTCTGACTCCAAAGGATGAGGTGGCGGGCCAGTTGCGACATGCGACGAGAGCACAGACCACCTTGTCAGTTGATGTACGCAATGGCCGCTGTGTTGTCCAGTTGGACCAGCAAAAAAATAAAATAAAATAAAATAAAACCCAAAGGATACCACTGATACACTCTTTGAAGTGGGCCTAGCACATTCCTTTGGTAGCTCACCTGGTTGTGAAGCACTAGAGGAGTGATGCTCCACTGAAGGTTGGTCTCCTGAGGGGTTTGCCACCACTGTTATCCTCAAACCACCCATGCTACGACTGGAAATAGCCCTCACCTGGCACCACCAGGACGAATACTAGATTGCAACAGAGCGCCAACCCCCTTTTTCAAGGAAATGGAGCCTGGCCCACAGCTCCAAGATGGACATCTTCCCACAAAGGGAACATGACTCATCCACGAACACCACCTCAGCGTGTTTAATGCCTAGACACGTAAGACAGTCATTGTGACCATCGCCAGGTAATGATCCGTCATCTTAACAAAGAAGCACCCATGTAACCTTTTTTAGGGAAATTGCTCTTTCAAGGAAATTATCTTTTAGTGCTGATGAGCAAAGGGGAACAATCCTGTCGCTCGGCTCGGAAGTGAAAAGCTTGTATGCATTGCACCTACTGCCATTTTATGCTCACGCTGTGATCAGCTGCAGCTGGATGCAATAATTGCATGCCAGTGTGCATTGTTTCTTTTTGTTTACACTTGAAGAAGATTGTTCCCTCAAAGCGAGATCCCAATTTGTTGGTCATCAATGTGACTTTGAGAATGACCGACTGAAAGGGAACCATGTTTCTAGCATTTGTAAAATTGCATGTTTCTGTTACGATTGGAGACCCAGGGAAACACAGGAGATGAGAGATCCAAGTGCAGTGTGGTTTAATGGGTAATCCAAATCAGAATCCAACAAGCAGGGGTCAAAACCAGAAATCAATCCAAAACAAGCAAACACTAGGGTTAGGGAACAGGAACAGGCACAGGAACGGAACTAGAAACAGGAACTCGGAAGGCGAGGATACTGGGTGATGGAAAGAAAGGACTCCATGAAAACAAACAGAAAAAGACTGGTTAATATAGGCAGGGTAATGGCTATTAAGTGAAGACACCTGAGTGCAATTAACAGGAGTGTAATTTCTGGGAAACAGAGACCAGACAGCGTGACAGTTTCCATCTTAAAAATGCTCTCAATGTCAAATATAGAAACATTAACTCATGGGTTTATGACATCAAGTTTAGATTATTGTAATGGTTTATTGAGTTGCTTTATTTGCTCTGCACGCTTAATAAACAAACTCTAGTTGGTCCAAAATGCCGCTGCTAGAATTCTTACTAGAACCAGGAAGAATGACCATAGCCTAGTTCTCTCAACTTTGTGCTGGCTCCCTATTGATCATTGAATTGTGCTAATTACTTATTAAGCCCTGAATGGTTTAGCTCCTCAATACTTGAGCAAGCTCATATTGCAATCATATTACAATCTACCTAGCACTGTTGAGGGAGGCAGAAACAATCTGTCAATTTAAATCTAGATTAAAGACCCATCTCTTTAGGTTGAGATACACATAATACACTTTTGCATTTCTATAATTCAAATCCATTAAAGGACTGTTAGGCTGCATTAATTAGGTCAACTAGAGGAACTCACTACATCGTAAGTAGAATGGCATCTACGGTCATATTAGTCTGGTTTCATTTTTATTCTGAGGTCATCGTAGCCATAAGGATCCAGTCTGTATCTGTAGGTTTTGCAAGGTCTTTCTTTTTTGCAAAGGATATCAGTATCTTTGATATCCCTAATCTGAATGTAATAACACAACATGAAAAGGCATTCAGTCACAAATTTAATTAGAGTCACTTTGTAATTCTCTTTTTGTGCTATTCCTACAAACCTACCAAGAATGATGAAGTCTTGTCAACAAGTTTTCTGTGATTAGTTCTGCAGAACATCAGTATAAATAAGCATGCAAGCCTTTTCCTGTAGGGAATGATGTAAACACCCACATACTATCCCTGTGGCCCTGACATGCACCAACATTCTGGCTGTTTTTTGCATGAGCTAATTAGTTTGAATTTCCAACAGTTCTCACTTGATGTGAATAACGACTGTTTGTACATGGAATGGATTAAAGGAAACTCTTTGCCACAGTGAATATATATATATATATCTTTGTAGGAGACATTTAGATCTATTTAAACATCATTGTCACTTGTAACCAACCGTTGTTAGTGGCTAAATGCTTTAGGCCTATAATTCTGGCTTTCTCTTAATTAAAAATAACAATGCCAGAGAATGCCTTTAATTCTGTTAATCAACACTTAAAAGACTTGGTAAATCTTTTTTTATTTGTATTTTTTCCTCCGCATACTTAACCACAGGTTATTTCACAAACATTCTATCTTGCATTTACATTTCTTTTGAGAGGTATTCCTGTTTATTAACAATGCAGTTTGACTTCTTGGAGAAGCACCAGTGAGGCCAAACATGTGCAGTGAGGAGCTACAGCACATATGCTCAGGGCGCTGTGCAGAACAGAGCAGCTGTATTTAGTCAAATAAATGAATCTTCCTTTGCATCCTTTTTATTAAGGTTTTATATAAATAAAGTTGTAAAATAAAAATCCTAAAAGAATAAATATAAATTAAAAAGATAAGTAAAAAATGTGAACAATGTATGTTATCGTCATTTTAGCAATGCACTGACTTGTTCATACATTCATTGCTATTAGCCTTGCACATAAAATATTTAACAGTTAACCTGTGTCAGATATTGTCATTGCTGGCAATGATGTTTTCAGAGCATAGATTCCAAATTCAAGGTATTTGCAGGTGAAGTTTGTTGCTTAGCAGTTGATTTTGTTAACAAGTAGATAATTTAAATGCCTTGCAATTTAATTTGGTGTGTTATAATAGTAATTGTCCCATTAGTTCAATGAAGCTTCACAGTTATTCAGTCTTTTTCAAGTGGAGCACTGTGTCTAAGAAACTGTTGTAGGCTACACTGTCACCATGGAAACACTAAAAAGGTCTTTTTTTTTTTCATCCCCAGTGATTCGAGACTATGGTTTTGACATAAGATATCTTGGCAGGTGTTTTTCTGATACTAAATGTTAATTAACAATAAGGTGAGTTTGTGAAGGCTGTAATGTCTGAACAAACTCTGAACCACAGTTCAGACCCCTGCCTGCACTCTGCAATCAGTCTGTCTCTGTCTCCAGATGAATGTCAACGAATGAAGAGTTGCGTATGTGTATTTGTATATCTATTTAGTGTGTGAATGAATGTGTCTGGACTGTGTACATGACAACTACCATTTGTTTTAAAACTGTAGAAACATTCCAAAAGGGTTTCACCCACCTCACAGCCACACAAACATATCCCATTAGTCGGACAAACATGAAGGCACACCTTAAACTCAGATCTTGCAATATCTTAATAAATAAATAAATAACCTTTTGCCTCTTGTTGTAATGGAATTCTTTTTTTAGTTTTCTAAAACTGCCCTTTAAATTCATGTAGCTTCTCTTGGAAACAGAGTATTTGTTGAGCAACCAAACATCTATATACTGTAATTCCCAAAATGTTTCTAAGTGCTTCATCATTTACTGAATTCAAAACTATATACAAATACAAATATTTTAAAACATTTACATCAACAAATCCACAAAAAAGTCTATGCAACTTTTGATATGTCTCAATCTGACATTTAATGTCACAACTGACCCTTTATACACACACACACACACACACACACACACACACACTCATCTCAAAGTGTGAATATCCAACAAAGTGAGTGTATTTCTTATTTTAAACTTTTGTATTCACAAAACATTTTAACTTAACATTAATTGTTCTTCTAAATAGCACTAAAAGTTATTGGGTAAGTGTTTCCTTTTAAAACCTGTTCATAAAGCTGCCGAGACCAACTTTTACTAAGGAATGAGACAATGCACAATAAGGCGAAATAAATTGTGGTGGGACAAGCTGTCCTTCATACAAATGATATCTGGACTAGGGAACTCTCCGCAAATGCATATTTGCCCTTGAGAGGCCACTGTACAATGCATTCAAGCAGGTGCTGAAACATGACAGCACTTCTACAAATGGATTTGTTAATCAAGAGTCACGGTGCTTCCAACATTTAGGAACATATTGATCAGATGGTTTCCCTCTTATGAGACAGATTTGAGGCAGAGCATCTCAGTGGAGCGTTTTGTGACTGATTACACCAGCAATATGATCAGGGCCATGACTAATTATGACCACATTCGTAGCATGGCACATTAGTGGTAACAAGATCCTTGTAGGTTTGCCAGAGCTTATGCTCAATTCAGTTCAATAAATTTTTATTTGTATAGCACTTTTCACGATCGAAATAATTGCAAAGCAGCTTCACAGAAAATTTGCATAATTGCTGCTGACTCTGTCCACAGTTGAGTAGTCGATGGTCAGTGGGGGGTTGTCAACGGAGATTCTTCTGAAGTTCATCACAACCTCCTTTGTCTTACATTGAGGAACAGGTTGCTAGTGCCAAACCATTCAGCCAGTTGTGCCACTTCCTCTATATAGTGCATTTCATCGCTGTTGCTGATGAGACTGACCATAGTTGTGTTATCTGTGAAATTAATGATGTGGTTGGAGCCGAACTCAGCAGTGAAGATGTGGGTCAGCAGCGTGAAGAGCAGTGGGCTGAGCACACAGCCTTGTGGAGCACCTGTGTGGTAGTGCCCGAGGTGTTTTGCCCAACATGGACTGATTGAGGTCTTCCATTTGGAAAGTCCAGGATCCAATTACAGAATGAGCTTTTTTTGCCAGGTATGTTCACACATACGAGGAATTTGTTTTCGTTACAGAAGCTTCACAGTGCAACATAATGACAGTGACAGAACAAAAAACACAAAATGGAATAAAAAATGTAAAAAAAAATACAAATAGGTAGATAAGGAAAGAAAATATACAAATTGACAATGTATGGCAGGTATATTGCAATGGGCATTATGCATGTTAGAGCTGTAGTCAAGTCCGGCTTTGTCGAGTCCAAGTCAAGTCCAAGTCCAGGACTAGTCGAGACCGATTCAAGACCGAGTCCAAAGAGGTTCGAGTCCAAGTCAAGTCCAAGTCCAAGACCGAGTCCAAATGGAAGAAAAAAGGGTCCTCTTCAAGACCACATACTTAACTACTGATAATGTTTGTGATGCGAGAGAAAGCATATCTCCTTAGAAAATCATTTTACATTATTATTTGTAATGATCAAAAAGCATGTGCAAAGTAACAACTCTGTAGGACAGGGGTCTCCAAACTACATCATGGATGGCCAATGTCCTGAAAAGTTTAGCTCCAACTGGCCTTAAAACACCTGGAAGATTAGTGTGTCTAGTAAGAGCTTGATTAGGTTCAAGTGTGTATAATTAGGGTTAAAGCTAACAGGGGCGTTAAACAAGATCCTGGGCCCTATGCATAGGCAGTCCTGATGGGCCCCCATGGCCCCCACCCATGAAAATATCCAGGTAAAAAAATATATATTTCAGATTCATACTTTTCAAGGGCCCTCTCTTCCTCTGGGGCCTTGCTAATGAGTACTGGTTTTACCCCCAGTCCGACCCTGGGAGCTAAACTTGGATAAACAAACAAAGTTTGGAACTGTAAGGTCAAATAATTTTTATGTACTTTATTTTTTGTTGACATTATATCTGTGGTCAAAAATGTATATGACTATGCCTAATTGGCACAGTGCACAGACACACGCAAAGCTCGGGATATGACAAATGCGCGCAGCAAGGCTAGAATGGATACGTTTGGCTCTACTGGGCATGCGCACATAAATACAGCAATATTTTTGTCATACTGTGCTAGTGCTTGCATAGACTAGTCGAGCTCTGTCGGAAACAATCGACTACTCCAGCATGCATTAACCATAATGCATACAAAGTGTTTGCAAGTACGACGTGAATTTTAGAATTACAATTTTGTGTGGAGCTGTTACTATATGACCTTATCTATGTTGCATGTAAAAATAAAATATGTAAATTAATAATTAGGGTTGTGCCTGAAGCCGAATACCTTATTCGGAATGGCACGGATAATGGCTTAAAAAACGAATAACGCTCAAGGAATAATTCTGCCTGAATACTCGGCTGAAGCTGACAGAGTCTGGTGTTTGCTAGATAAATGTTGAGCCAGGGCATCAGCGCCAGAAGTGAATGAATGTAAACTTTGAGTGAAAAGATCGCAAATCAAACATCGGATTGTTGTCGCCTCTCTGTGCATCTCTCAGAAATCAGAGCGTTGCAAGAGTAATTTTACCTATAATAATACATCATAGCTACACGTTATATTATTTGTATATATTTAAAAGGCAAATATTGAAAGTTTAGGCTACCATGATACGAATGAATGGAATAAGCACAGCGCGCTCACCAATCAAACAGCCGCGCTGCGTGTCTCAGTCTCTCAAAAACCAAATCAGTTCTCTCTCAAGAGTAGTCTAATGATCAGCTTAGATACGGATACATTGTCTACTTGTCCTACATGTTTGCATCTTTATCTTTTGCTGGTTTGCGCAGAACACACACATCTGTTAAGTGAAGTTCATTAACATTAAGACTCGCTTAAAGTGTTCTGCGTAATGAGAATGTGTGCATTGAATGGATTCAGTCGTGTTCAAATGATCACTAAACGTTTGTCATGACATCTCTCTGCTTGCATGATAAATATTATTTTAGAAATTAATAATTATTTCAGTTTAACACGACATACTTGTTCAGTGATAACTACGAAAAAATATATAAAAAGTCATAACAGTCTTATCAAGTAACTGTACGATGTTGTATCCGAATGCAGATAGGACAATTTTTGTGATTGTTACAGATAAAAATACTGGCTGTTACATGAGAATGTAAATATGTAATGTCATATATAAAGTTTTTAAAATTTACATATGTAATTGTTGCATAAGGCTATACATTAATACGCGTTTATTGATTAAAAAAAGGCTATCTAGGTGTAGACGTAAATAAAACACAATCTAACAGGTAGAAAATTAAATTAGAAACATCTAAACTTTTCAGGTCGCAGTAAGTGCACCACTGGTCATGCACATCCTTTCCCGGAACAATACTGAAAGCTAAGGCAAGATGGAGAAACAGATGATCATAGTTGTACAAGGATAGCCATTTTGTAAATGAATCTATTAGCAGAGCTACTGCAAATGATTTTAAGTGCTGGAATTCCATTTATTCTTTGCTGAAACTTCTGCGTCATCATGGAGAGCGGGTCATGGTTGCCCAGCAACAGCAGACGCCACTGGAGCGCAAGCGCAGGCTACAGAGTGCTTTGGAAATAAGGAGAGCAGCGCGCCTAGCGTTTTCCACACGTTTTCAGTCGCGACATCATGCAAATGTGGTTTTGTTTTGAAGGAGAAATTTTTTATTTTATTTTTTTGCTGGACTCGGTCGAGACCAACTAGAAGACTTGGCGAGTCCAATGGCCAAGTCCGAGACAAGTCCGAGTGCAAATTCAACGAGTCCGAGACAAGTCCGAGACGACAGAAAAATGTCTCGAGTCCGTACTCGAGTCCAAGACCGGACTCGAGTACTACAGCCCTAATGTATGTACAGGTATATTATGTGCAAAAAATGTAAGTGTACGCTAAGGATGTTTGTTAGATAAATACGTGTATTTATATATAAATATAAATAGTGTAGTGTGTTCCACAGTTTTTTTTTTAAAAATTGTTCATTAGATGGATTGCCTGAGGAAAGAAACTTTTCCTGTGTCTGGTTGTTCTGGTGCTCAGTGCTCTGTAGCGTTGACCGGATGGCAACAGTTCAAAGAGGGAGTGTGCTGGATGTGAGGGGTCTAGAGTGATTTTGCCAGCCCTTTTGCTTACTCTGGATAAGTACAGTTCTTGAATAGACAGGAGGGTTGAACCGATGATTCGCTCAGCAGTCTGGACTACCCTCTGTAGTCTTCTGAGGTCAGATTTAGAAGCGGAGCTGAACCAGACAGTTAAGTGCAGAGGATGGATTCGATGATTATGGAGTAGAACTGTTTCAGCAGCTCCTTTGGCAGGTTAAAATTCCTCAGCTGGCGAAGGAAGTACAACCTCTGCTGGGCCTTTTTCACAATGGAGTCAATGTGAATGTCCCACTTCAGGTCCTGAGAGATAGTGGTGCCCAGGAACCTGAATGACTCCACTGCAGTCACAGTGCTGTTCATGATGGTGAGTGGGGGGAGTGCAGGGGGGTCTCTCCTGAAGTCCATGAACATCTCCACTGTTTTGAGTGTGTTAAGCTCCAGGTTTTTGAGAGTGGACCAGACAGCCAGCTCTTTAACCTCCTGTCTGTAAGCAGACTCGTCACCGTCCTGAATGAGGCAGATGAGCGTGGTGTCCTCTGCAAACTTCAGGAGCTTGACAGAGGGGTCCTTAGATGTGCAATCATTGGTGCACAGGGAGAAGAGCAGTGGGGAGAGAACACAGCCCTGGGGAGCTCCGTTGCTGATTGTACGGGTGCTGGATGTGTATTTTCCCAGCCTAGCTGCTGCCAGTCTGTCAGGAAGCTTTTGATCCACTGAAAGACGGAGGTGGGCACGGAGAGCTGAGTTAGGAGTTAGTTTGTTTGGATATTCACGTCCGTTCTAGTCTTGGTTTTGCCTTGTGTTCTTGTCTGTTTATGTTCTGGATTGATGTTTGGTTTTGACCCCTGCCTGGACTGTTTATTCTCTGGATTACCCTCAATAAATGACATACCCGCACTTGGATTTCTCTCCGTGTCTTCCTGTATCAGTGACAGAAGGACTCCGCGTCAGTGCGAGAACCAGCAGTATGTCTTCCAATGCTTCTTCCCCAGCCACCGAGCGGGAAAGAGGCGATCGTTTTGAGGGAACCCGCCTGGTCGTATTTTGCGGGACCAGGGGAGGTCGCAGAGGAGGGAGTGGTCGAGAGGAGGCTCAGCATCGCTCTCAACCATGGCCCCCCTTTGACCCAGGGCTCATTTGGGACAGATCAGAGCCACCGTCTCAATATGGCAGATGGAGAGGGGAGAAGAAGCACACGTCCACCGAGCCAGCGCCACTGACCAGGATGGCCACAAGGCCAGCGCCAAGAGGCAAGATGGACGCCAGCCCAGCACCACAGCACAAGGTGGTCGCAAGCCCCACGCCACGAGGCAAGACGGCCGCCAGCCCAGCGCCACTGCCCAAGATGGCCGCTGAGACATTTTTGGATTACTTCTCCATGCTGAACAAGATCCTAGAGATTCCCAGGAGTGTTCACGTCACCGCTTCTGAGCCAGCGTCACGACGCGAGATGGACGCCAGCCCAGCACCACAGTGAAGGATGGCCGCTAGCCCAGCGCCACAGCACAAGATGGCCGCTAATCCAGCGCCAATTCCCAAGATTGCCACCGGTCCAGAGCCACGGCCCAAGATGGCCGCCCGTCCAGAGTCATGGCCCAAGATGGCCGCTTACCCAGTGCCTCTGCACAAGATGACAGCCACAGCTGACCTTCCCGAGTTGAGTCAGGTTCCCGTGAACCCTCCAGAGTTGAGTCAGTTTCCGGTTGTCCCTCCAGAGTTGAGTCAGGTTCCAGTTTTGCCTTGTTGTGTGGTTTAAGTTGATCCTCCAGGGTTGAGTCAGGTTCCAGTTGACCCTCCAGAGTCGAGTCAGGTTCCAGTTGACCCTCCAGAGTCAAGTCAGGTTCCCGTTGACCTTCCTGAGTCAAGTCAGGCTCCTGTTGACCTTCCTGAGTCAAGTCAGGTGCCCGTTGACTTTCCAGAGTTGAGTCAGGTTCTGGTTGACCCTCCAGAGTCGAGTCAGGTGCTCGTGGACCCTCCAGAGTCAGGGTTAGTCACCGTCGACCTTCCAGAGTCTGGGCTAGTCACCATTGACCTTCCAGAGTCAGGGCTAGTCACCGTTGACCTTCCAGAGCCAGGGCTAGTCACCGTTGACCTGCCAGAGTCAGGGCTAGTCACCGTTGACCTGCCAGAGTCAGGGCTAGTCACCATTGACCTTCCAGAGTCAGGGCTAGTCACCGTGGACCTTCCAGAGTCAAGTCAAATCACTGGTGATCTTCAAGGACAGAGTCAAGTCACTGGTGATCTTCAAGGACAGAGTGAAGTCACTGGTGATCTTCAGGGACAGAGTCAAGTCACCGGTGATCTTCAAGGACAGAGTCAAGTCACCAGTGATCTTCAAGAACAAAGGCAAGTCACCATTGATCTTCATGAACAAATTCAAGTCACCAATGATCTTCATGAACAAATTCAAGTCACCAATGATCTTTATGAACAAATACAAGTCACCAATGATCTCCATGAACAGATGCAAGTCACCAATGATCTTAATGAGCAGAGTCAGACCACCAATGATCTTCAGGAGCGCAGTCGGGTCAGCATTGATCTTCTGGAGTCCAGTCTGGGCACCGTGGCATTACCAGAGCCTCTCCATGTCTCTGCTGAACTACTGGAGCCTCTCCTTGTCTCAGCTGGATTACCAGAGTCTCTCCACACCTCTTTGGAACTCCCAGAGCCTCGTCACATCTCGGCTGATCTACCAGAGTCTTTCCTCGCCTCGGCGGGACTTCCAGAGCCTCGTCACGTCTCAGTCGAACTCTCTGAGCACCCGACTGATCCAGTCGTAGCCACGAAGGCTGCCCTTAACTTCTTCATGTTCTTTGTTTCAGACTTGCCCAACCAGACTTGCTCTCCTGCCAGTCAGATCACACTGTGGTGGTCTTCTGCTCTGCCCTGGGGGGCTTCCATCTCAACCACATGGACTTGGTGGTCTTCTGCTCTGCCCTGGGGGGCTTCCATCTCGACCACACGGTTGTGGTGGTCTTCTGCTCCACCCTGGGGGGCTTCCATCTCGACCACACGGACGTGGTGGTCTTCTGCTCCGCCCTGGGGGGCTTCCATCCCGACCAAACGGTTGTGGTGGTCATCTGCTCCACCCTGGGGGGCTTCCATCCCTACCACACGGACAATAGTGGTCTTCTGCTCCGCCTTGGGGTCCTGCCCGGTCGGCGCAATCCTGGGTTCATAAACTCCCTGATCCACCCTGATCTCCGGTTGTGTTGTTGTTGTTTGTTTTTTTTTGTGTTCACTTCCTGTCCCTGTTCCCCTCTGTGAGCCTGGCCCTCCGTCCCTCCCCCTGATCCTCCTCCGGTCCACCTCCCTCGTGGTCTCCCTGTTTTGTGTTTGCACTTCTGGTCTCTGGTTTCCCCATTTTTCCTGGTTCTCCATCCCTCCCACTGAGCCTCCACCTGTCCACCTCCCTCCTGGTCTCTGGTTTTGTCAGTCTCGTCTTTGAGCGTCTAGTAGCCGCTCCATAGATGTGAGGTATTGTCACAGAGTGTCCCTGGGTAACCACTAGATGTCCTCCTTCCCCACAGTGTCTGTCACTTCATGTACCACGTTCCCCACTACCTCTGTCTAATCATTGCACTCAGCTGTCACTGGTCATTAATCATTGCACTCAGTCTATTCCCCATTAGCGTTTGTGATCTCCCTGTGTATTTATACCCTGTCTGTCTTAGTATGTGGCACGGAGACCTTGTTTGATTATTCACGTCCGTTCTACTCTTGGTTTCGCCTTGTGTCCTTGTCTGTTTATGTTCTGGATTGATGTTTGGTTTTGACCCCTGCATGGACTGTTTATTCTCTGGATTACCCTCAATAATCCGTGTCTTCCTGTATCCCGGTCGTGACACAAATACATATACATATGTGTCCCGTCACGGAAACCATTGACACAAGTCAGCAGCACAACTTTCGAGCAAAATGAGAAAGAATCGTTTTTTTTTTTTTTTTTTCAAAATTGGTGATTTTCGGTTTTTTGCAGAATCTGTTAGCTGAGATCACAAAGAAGCCTCTCCATGTTTGAGATAGCAGTATTGGTATATTTAAAAGCATACATTTTGAGGTTGAAATAAGCTTGTTCTTCTGAGATTCTAGCACGCAGTAGGAGCGTTTCATTGTCTGTGTATTTCCATACTGGATAAGCCGGCTTTTGTTTATTTTCTTATTGCCCCCACCCTCCGAAGGAAGCATGGCTACTTATTATGCAGCGCTCTGGCCGGCTCTAGCTTATATCAAAATTCAATGAGGATGGACGCTGCAAAGATGATCGCAGATGAGCTGAACCGTGGCCGTTACACCGAAAATGTTTTGAAGTACTTCTTGGACAAGCCGTATGCTTATGAACAAGCGCTCACTGATTCTGAAGACGATCTGAGCGATTATGAAAGCGGCATAATAAGACTGTATAATATCCCTAATCTACAACTGAGCGAAGACGACGAAGAGGAAGAATGTATTGGACTGGCGTCAGACGAGTTGGAACATAAGATATCAGAGGCTATATCGATAGTAACATTTGATGGGGACAAAGACAGAGAAATGGGGAAAATCCGTAACATTTAGAGGCAAACAGACGCATAGTGCAAACTTCGGAGATGGTTACATCCACAAAGAAGACCCCGACAAAGATAAAGTGTGCCCGGATTACTTATTTCATTGGAGGCATCGTGATTTGCAAGAATACTTTTCTGTTTCTTATGGGGTGAGTTTCCATAAACATCAAAGTTTGTCGTTTTGTGTTCATTCTAAGAACACGTACATGTTATCTCATTATTAGTCCATGTTTAGACCTTCCTATATCTACCTATTGTTATTAGCTAGCTCATCGGTTATCACAGAATCCTGTTCAAAAAATCCTAATGCTACACAATGAAATCAATTAACCAAGTTTTATGTAGAAAACCAGCAAATAACAAATAAAATTAGCATCAATATGTACTTTTTGTTTACATAAACATTAAAATAATAACATTAAAAATGATGGCCACATTTTAAAGATTATTATTTTTTTTTATAAAAAGATAAAACTCACATATTTAAGCCTCTAAATAATTTTTATAAAAGTCAGAAAAGATAAATTACTGACATTTACAAAGCACCTTCTCCTTTATCATTAATAGTATGCGGTCCGATTTTTCCCGTTGTGTCTGTCGTTGCTATGCAACCATGAAGCTTTACAGGGGGAGCTTTACAGGGGGTATGGCTTATCTAAATGAGATGTAAATGAGCCCTATTGTCACTCGCAGCAGTGAGAACAGGTGAGAACTGCACAATTTTTAGAGGCTATTTTATGCTTTTTGAGCTTTTTTGAGTGCCTACCTTCAAATAGCCACAATTTCTCCAAATATTATCAGATTTCCATGTGTTACACATCGTTGGAAAGCTTGGAGACTACACTTTCAGAATCTGTGAATAACTCAAAATTCCCCAGAACCGACTTGTTTATTCTGTGATTGGTCATATATATACACACACACATAAACCAACACACACACACACACACACACACACACAAATATTTATATATATATATATATATATATATATATATATATATATATATATATATATATATATATATATATATATATATATATATGCACACACACATATATATATATATATATATATATATATATATATATATATATATATATATATATATATATATATATATATATATATATATATAATTAACATGGTAATTTACATGTAACAACAGCTATATCACATGCTAATGTAATGTAAATGTTAACTAAAAAGTATAATAACTGCATTTTAAACAACAATTATTTATTTGACATCCATAACCACAATACTTATGGTGACTCCAGTCAAGCCATTCTGTTGGCAAGCACACAATCATATCAGGTCTGATGGAATTATAGGTGTGCGCTTATTAAGATAATTACAGTACTCTGCATGAAAGAGCAGAGTGAGAACTCTTTTGATTTATATGAATAAATACTCTGTTCTTTTATTCACTAGTTCAACTTTTCATGTGACTCAACCTACATTTAGAAATTAAAACATTTCGTTTTGTAATTATGGGAATCACATATAACTACAAGATCGCAAATAACTAAAACTCAGCATATATAATCAAAACCTGACAAGAAAAAAATAAATATCTCATAAATATCACATACTCATAGATCGATTACAAAACTATACAGGTATTCAAGGGCAGGCTCTAAGATGGTTTAGATCCTACCTGTCCGATCGCTACCATTTTGTTTACTTAAATGGGGTGTCATCTCATTTATCATCAGTAAAATATGGAGTGCCACAAGGATCCGTCCTAGGTCCCCTTCTATTTTCAATATACATGTTGCCCCTTGGTAATATTATTAGAAAATACGGAATTAGCTTCCACTGTTATGCTGATGATACTCAGCTATATATCTCAATGAGACCAGATGAAACTTCCCAATTATCTAAGCTAACAGAGTGTGTTAAAAATGTAAAAGATTGGATGACAAACAATTTGCTCCAATTAAATTCGGATAAGACAGAGATATTAATTATTGGACCAAAAAACACTACACAGAATCTTGTAGATTACAATCTGCGACTAGACGGGTGTACTGTTACTTCCTCTAGAGTCAGAAATCTGGGTGTCATATTAGACAGCAATTTGAGGATTAACTAGGATTTACACAAGCTCCAGTCTGGATCCAGAACACCAGAGAAGAGATGATGCTGACCCTCAGAGGACCCCAGATGATGCTAACCTTGAATCAACAAACAGAGCTAACAATTATTGCTAAATGTGACTGCATCATATAATAACTATTAATTACTAATATTGATAGTTCATCGTCTAGCTGACTACGTCTTGTATTATTATTATTATTATTATTTTTTTTTTCTAAAATCCCGTCAAACGTGCACAAATTACTAGCTACTACTAAATATTGTAGAAACATAATTTTCTGTAAAGTTGCTTTGTAATGATTTGTATTGTAAAAAGCACTATACAAATAAACTTGAATTGAATTGAATTGCAATAAATAAATCCAAAATCACCACCCATACTCTCATTTACTATTGCCTAATTTTATTATAGTTCAATGAATGCGTGAATGAAAACAAATGAGTGAATTTGAACACTTCAGAAGCCCTATTCTAGTGTGACAAATAATTATTTGGGTGTGGTGCAGTTAGCTGTTCAGTTAACATCAGATGAACACTTGTTATTGAGGTGCACTGTGGGATTAAATGAGTGCTCTTGATAATGTCCACTATGCTTTCAGACACCAGTACAGTTTGCTGTCCTCTAAAATAGTGTACTACTTAAGGGTATGGGGGCAATTGCTATTTTCCCCAAAACATTTTAAAGACCTAAGAATCCTCACTGTTTTTCAATCCGTTTTATTTTGTTAAGTAAGTAGAAGTTTCTGCTGACAGTATTTCTAATTTTTAAATGCATTCCTGCTCTCTTCTGTCTGTCCTATAAAGAGAAAGGTGAGAGAGGCCTCCTAATAAGGCCAAATGAGAAATAATAATTATAATAATCTGCTTTTGTTTAATCTGCTGTGTCTTCTTTTTCCTCTCTACCAAAAGCACCCCAATCCCAATGGGTAGTTGCATCTCCCAAAGTGCAATGGAATGAACAAATGAATGAATGAATGAACAAGGTACACTGACCATGGAGCTTTTTAGTACTTCTTTAGGCCTTTAAGTGAATTAAATAAATATTTTGCCAGTGAAACAATGAAATAAATAAATCAGTACCAAATGACTTCTCTGCACTTCCAGAGTTGTATTTACATTGAGGTGTATAGCTATCCAGCTAAAGAAATTTAGTTAAGGCAGTAGTCATGGGAAAGGCTAATTAGTTTAGCTTGGGTCTCTCTCCCTTGGGTGAGGGGTCTGTGGTTCATGTCCAATAAAGACTTGCACAATCAAATAAAGATTAAATGTCTGCTGTTGGGCTCATCAGAGGCCATTAGAAAACCTGAAGGCCATCCTAGATAAAGCAGATCTGTAGACCTAATCAAACACCATCTCTGATGGGTTGAATCAGTAGATTTGAAACCTGCCAAAGGTGTGAATCAGTAGTTGAGATTGAGGATTTAGTAAAAAAAAATATGTTGCTATTTTTTTTTTTTTTTTTTTAAAGCATACAATATTTTAAATAATTTGAGAATTCAACAATAACGGGAGGAGATTCCCTGTGAGAGTCTGGATATGGGTCTAAGACAGTAAGTATCATTGTGTCTGTGCTTTTGTGTCTGAGATATACAGAAACTAGACCATTAATCTGTTTCCACCTGTTTAGGATTTATGTATTATCTTGCTATATTTTTTTACCAGGCAGACAGATCATTGACAAGAAAAATCTGCATGCTGAAGCAATTGAAACATCCAAACCTGGTGAATCTGATCAAGGTGTTCAGAAGAAAGAGAAAACTGCACCTGGTGTTTGAGTTCTACGATCACATCATCCTAATGAGCTGGACAGACACACAAGAGGTGTTACATAGCACACGGTTAAAAGCATCATCTGGGAAACACAAGCACAAAGTAGACAAAGAAGGACTGTGAAAAAGCTGACTGACAACAAGCCAAGAAGAGAAAGATAGTTTCCCAGAACCTTAAAGACATCCTATAAGCTGAACACCCAAGCTGTTCTTACTTTCAGAATGAGAGAAACATGCAGTACTATTAATTTTCTGAAGTGTCCAATCTCTCATTTTAGGTGTGTTCTAATTACACAGACCGCAAAGCAATGTTAATTGTTTTATGACAACTTTTTTATTTGCAAAATTAATTTACAAATGCTCTCGAACTGATCATAGTAACGGGGCTTTAGTAAAGTCCTTTGCCAGTAAAAGTGATAGCTTCCAAGTACTGTGTTTCAATTAAAAGGATGGATGGCTAACAGACCAAATGTTTCTTATCAGTAATTATTCACAGCAGGAGCTTCTTAAAGGCAGACAGGAACACACTCATACCAGCAGACGTGTACATATAAAAGGAAAAACTGACATAATCGTTATTTATTGCTTATAAGCTTGCTGGATTAGAAATTGAATAGTTCAGTTTTTAGGTGCTATTGGCCAATGCACTGTTTAGGTAGTGTTAAAATAGATTATATGAATAAGGTTTTAAGTATCTGTTTAGTTAGCATCTCTTATTTGTTTTTATTAGATGATTATCTGTAATATTTGTCATATTTATCTGACATTCCAGTTGAGTTATTCCCTAATAAAAACTTTTGTCATTAGCAATGTTGAATAACATATTGCTTATTGCTTATTGGTCGGTGGTCCTTTCACATCTCTGATATCACACCGCCACACTCTTCAGTCGTTTCATTCAAACCTATGATTCAAAAGAAACGTACTCCGTTATTAAAGGGCACCTATTATGCCCCTTTTTACAAGATATAATAATGGTCTTGGGTGTCCCCAGAATGTATTTGTGAAGTTTCAGCACAAAATACCCCACAGTTAATTTATTATAACCATTTGAAAATGTCATTTTTGAGGCCTGTTTTAAAAAGAGCTGTTTTGGTGTGTACCACCTTAAATATAAATGAGCTGCATATCCCCGCCCTGCCTTTGGATGAGGGCGTAACTGGCACACCTATTACAATGAGCGATCGGTATCGGTAGAAGCAGAATGGCTGAGAGTGGGAGACCCGCTGTTTTGTATGGCATTCAGCCGTATATGTTTGAACCAGAATCAGACCCAGATGATGAAGAGACTCCGGCAGAAGAAACACAAATGAGAATGGAGCAGGACGTCTCTGAATGGTTGTTTGATACATTTATGTACTTATATTTTAATCGCGTCCCCTTTGCAATTATGGATGTGCAACACGCACTGTGATAACGTTCGCGCAATTTTTTTAAACTACAAACACAAATACTGTGATAACGTTTGCTAAGTACAAACGAAATTATATTTATGCGAGGGAACGATTGCGTCATGTTGACATTACTTGTCCTACAGGTGTTTATGTGGCAAATGTGAGAAGATGGCTACAGAACCAGAAAATATATGCTGCAGGGAGATAGAACAGGTATTAATTTATTTACATTTGTAATTGTTGCAAAAAATAATAAGTGACATAAAACTGTCATACGCTATTTGTTGTATCAAAGGTTACAAGACGGATGCAACAACTTCAAGTCACTCCATCATGTATGGTAGACCATCCCGGAATGGATCCAGTTTGTTTAAATGTGTTTTCGTTACAAAATGCTTTTAACATTTACAGGGCTGACTATGGTCCCCTGCGACTTCGTGGAGTACAACAGTGAGTGTTAATGATTAGCACATTTAAGAAAAAATGACAATTTCTTCTAAATATTACAAATGTTTTTATGAATTTTTGATGAATTAATTTTTAGTCTAATATTTTCCCGGGTTATAAGGAAATTATAGTGAAAACAAAACATATTATAGCTTTAAATAATTTCACAACAACTTGCATATACATTTTTTTATTTACATTATGTATTAAGACACTGAACTGTACAAATAAGTTTAGAAATTAAATAATTTTAATAAAAGGACATTCCTCCAAAAAAAATTGAACCATGATCAATTAAATATCAAATATTTCAACTCCAGACAACAAATGATAGATATTTGAAAGAAAAAAAACACAGAAAAATCCTTGAACCCTGTTTTGAGAACGTGGCTATGTGTGTGTGTGCCTTAGTCGTTACAGATTTTTAGCTTATCGGAGTTTTGTGAGCTGGTGCTGGGGTTTCCTTGGACGAAAAGTTCGAGTTGTGATTCCATCCTGTGTGGTCCTGAGGATTCGAAGAGAGTTTCCTGATGCCCAGGGTAGTTATGTAGGTTTTCGACCACCTATTGATTAAACCGAGATACCCTACTAGAGATGGCCTCCTCCTTCTCTGGCCGGTCATACTCTGCGCACAATGCTGGTGGTATTGGTATCCTCAAAACATCATCCACATATGGTGCAGGATCCACAAAGACTTTATCAAATATGAGGTCCAGCAGGTCATCCACATATTCTGTGCAATATAACATTTTATTTTATTTTAAATTAGTCAAATATTGAGTTTTCTAATAGCTTGTAAGAAATTATGCAAAAAAGATATGTACATTTGTAGTAAATTTGTTAAGTAAACTCATTTTATACATACTGAATGTTGCTTGTGTCTTTACTTCTCTGACCCGGTATTCTCCCTTCTTGGCCTTTGGAAAGGTCACTTTGAACACCGGTCGACCAGCTGCTGTCGTGGCTTGAGGACGCCCGGCATTCTCATTGTAATGTAGTGCAGCCAGGTATAGTCTGTAAGCAATAAATACATTTTCAACATTCAATGTCTACAGTGTATGTAAAAGTAAATTTATTTTTACAACAATAACATTACCTGCACAACATTCCCAGAAATGGAAAAACCACATTTTTTGGTGTAAACCGTAGTATTACACTGTGGAAAACCTCGATAGAAGAAGTCTGATAGTGTGGACTTAGCTTGGCAACATCCTTCACAATTCTCTTGTTGGAGAGAACTTTCTCCAACTTGAGATATGGCAGTGTTCCTAAATTATTGGAAGTGTTACTATAGTATGATATGTAATTTTAAATAAAAAAAGGCAAGCTATATGATCTGTATACATTTTTTAAAAATAACTATTGCTTCTTTAGCCTACATACCAGCAGCTAGCCACTTTTTTGTGTCTCGACTTCTCCTTGTTCCATGTAGACATGCTGGAAAATTGCTGTCTTCATGTGTGTGCTTATTTTGCATGTGGTTTAGCATAGACATCCATTTAGCCACTCTTTCAGGTCCACTGCTTGATGATGCAGCAGTCCAATAGATGTGGTTTTTTATACTATGCAACCATTTACGTATTTTCTCACAACCCTTTAGCTTGCACACTTTTTCCAGCTGCTTTGAAATTCCTGGAGATTTCAATTAAATACAAACATGACAACACACAATAAGTAGAGCAATGTGTCATTACATATAATGTAATGGTGGTGTTTTATATATATATATATATATATATATATATATATATATATATATATATATATATATATATATATATATATATATATATATATATACATACACACACACACACACACAGTATATATATAAATAATCCGCTAACACATAATGATCCGCTAAAACAGTTTCAGCGCAATTATTAGTCTGTAAAAATTTAGAAAATGATATGATGGTAGTAAGGTTATTTACCTTTCTCTATGTGCCAGACATCATAGAATTGGTTGACATTGCGTTCCCTGAGGAATTTTTGTATTTGCGGATGTCGGTCAGTCACAATGCAGTCCAGAGTCACTCCATGAGCATCCAAAAAGTCAAGACCTCTCTTCAAACCTTCCTTTTCCATGTGGTAACTTCCTCCCACTTCATTACTCTGAAAATTGATTAAAATATAATTATTTTTTTGCGTTTAAAATAAAATATTCAAGTTTTCCAGGACATTGAATCAAAGGTTTCTGCTCATTTACCTGGACGAGTTGTACATCAACAACGGTGTTTGTCTCCAGGTCCATCATTGTGTAACTGCCATATTTGGCAGAGTGCCCTTCAAAAACAAAAATACATAATCTCTTATTACACAATGTGCCCTGTCTATAAGATAAAATTCTATATATTTTTTTCTTTATAAAAAAACAATGTAAATTTGTCCCACAATGTACCTGGTGAGTCAGCCCTCATATCTCCTCCAACAATGACCTTTTCCCTTTGAGCCAACAGCTGTAGCATCTCATCCTGCCAGTTTCTCCATTTGTAAACAATAGCAGGCTCAATGCACATTCGTGCATGACGACGAAAGGTGTCGTACTTGAAAAGATGTAACTTCATAGCTGCAAATATCTGACAACACATAGAGAAGAGTTGGTAAGCAGTAAATTAATAAATGAATAAACATAATTTTTTTTTACATTACACATTTTTAATCTCATGTAACTGCAAAGCTATTGATTATTTCATTTACAAATACCTTTTCAATTGTGAAAAATGAAGCACCACTGAGATACACAGCAGCAGAAAGGTGAAGGTTTCCAGCTGGAGTACTGCCCAAAATCGGCTGACTGTTCCATTTCCGTGAGAACTGACAATGGTGGCAGAGTTGTTCAACACGTAGAAATGTTCCAATCCTTTGTGATCTTATATGACAGCTTCTATGACATACCGGGCACACATCAAACAGTTCCATGATGCAGGTCTCATAGACAATATATTTACAAATGTTTTGAATAGGGCTGGATTCTTGAGCTCTGAAAAAAAAAAAAAAAAACATTAATTTACATAAGCACTACAGAAAAAATAGATATGCTATAATTAAAACAAACATTATTCTAAAATATAATATAAACTTACGACAAGTCTTTTGGCTCTGTTATTGATGTGTCTGCCTCTGCAGGATTAAATGTGACATCAGTCTCTTGTGATGTTAGTATTGAAGAGCATTCCTGCAGGATATCTTCATCTTCCTCAAGGTCCAGACAAGGTCTTTTTGATGAAGTCTTGAGGGGTGTGGAAGACGCAACAGCTGTATGAGAAACTAATTTTGTGCTAACATCAAAACTTGAGAATGTTGTCTCTGTCTGGACACCTGGAATATATAATTCAGCAAAGTTTCAGCAAAGATTCACTTTCTCTATCGTGGCTATTCAATTCAATTCAAATTTATTTGTATAGTACTTTTCACAATACATTGTTTTAAAGCAACTTTACAGAAAATGAATTTCGAAATGTGCATATAAAAATACAATTAGCTAATACAATTATATAATATTATATTGTATACTATATAATATAAATATAGTTAAAAACATAAACATACAGACACTCCTGTGGTGTGTTTGAAGCGTCCTCATTGACAGTTGTGTACCAACACTGCATAGCTTTGATGTTTCTGTCTGCACGCCAATATCCCTCGTTCTACAGCTTCGTGTCGATGTGCTGGCCTTTGTATAAACATAGCAATTTTGATGTCTTGTCTTTACAGAAAACATACACGGTTTTTAATACAATATCTTAAAAAAATTATATACGGGTGGATACACACTTTACAAACAAGGTTTACATTATATACACAGTCAGATTTTCTACGACGACGACAACAACTTTAGACGCATTTGTTATTGAACTGGCTGACATCGACTGAAATGACTATTTTCTAAAAAAACATGAAATACACTTACTTCTTCTGAAGGTGACGTTGCATCGCGAACAGTAGGCAGCGATCCAGACTTGAGGATTAACTTTGAAGCAAGACCTGCTTTGAATTGACCCTCGTTCTCAAAACAGTCAGTCAAAAAATGATTCGCGCAAACATAAACGTATTTTGGAATTTTGAGTGGCGCCTTTCCTTCATAAATAAAATCCATCCACTGCGTTTTCAGTGGCTCTGATGTCGGAAGTAAGTGAAAACTACTATGTTCATTATTACATCCCACAACAGAACACTTATGTTTCTTAGGAGACATTACCGGCTGTCGTTGAAACAATGGAGGATGGTGTACAGATCACGGAGGGCGGGCTCTATGCCAAAACCAGATTGTCAATCAAACCACGTCGGTGGGGCTTAGCTCAATTCTACGTCACAGTGAGAGCAGTCTTAGAACAGGGCGTTTTGAGACAGTGCTCATGAATTATTGAGATTGTAAAAAAAACACTAGGTGGATTTTTATCATTCTAGGGTGGTTTTGCTCACACACTGCCAACACACATGTATGGTCAAACACCATGTAAAAGTGAATTTTGCATAATAGGTGCCCTTTAAATTAACTTTGGTTCCCTGAGATACGGAACGAGTACTGCGTCTACTAGGATGCTTTGGGGAAAACTCCTTTTCTCCGATGACTGAAACCTTTCAATAATGCAATGTAACTGCACAGCCATTGTGAATCTTGCTGTATAATCTGGCATTCCTCTTCCGATGCTTTACTCATACTGCATCTGCTAAGATGCTTTGGGGAACCAGTAAAATCCACCTTGCATCTCTGTTACCTTTCCTGATTACCTGCGAAAACAAAGCTGTCGAGGGAAAATCATAAAGGAGGGAATTCGGCCAACACGTCCCTCTACTTCAAAAAGTAGTCTGGGCAATGAGAATTGTCTTCTGAGGCAAAGAGGTCGACCTCTGCCCTCCCGAAGATCACCCAGATTTTCTGAACTGAGGGGATGTTGCTCCGAGACAGCATGTCTGCTCCTTGGTTCAACCTTCCTGGTATATCCGCTGCTCTTTTCAAGCGCAAGTTGAGCTGAACCCATTCCAAGAAGTGCTCCACCAGTGTGGTGTGGTGTTTCAAGGAGAGACAGCCATGGTTATTTATATAGGACACCACATCATGCTGTCCGAACGGACTGAGACATGGTGTCCCCTTAGGTCTGGCAGAAAGGTGCAAAGGCCCAGACACACAGCCGGCATTGCCTGGTATGACTTCTGTGCAGAGGAAAATCATTCAGCAAAACACCCAACTGCAGGTCCAAACAGGCCCATAGGGGAAACCAGGGAGTTGAGGAAGGGGAACTTATCCACGTCCTTGATCTCCATGAGGTTTAACCATAGATGGTGCTCAAGCACCACATGGCTGGTCATGGATCAGCCAATCGCTTGTGCTCTCATCTTGGTGACATGTAGAGCCAGGTAAGTCACAGTGCACATCTCCTTAAATGCTGCAGGGTCTAGGCCAGACTCGTCATGCAATAGAGGAGCTTGGCCTGGATAACCTGTAAGACTGCCATGGAATGAATCATCGAGACAGCATGTCCAGCATATGAGTAGGCTTGTCAAGCAAGAGCTGAAGTCACCCTACACAGCTTGGAAGGGTGGGCTGCCTTTGCCTTCCAGCAGATGGCCATGGGTAGGCAGAGATGCATGACCAGTGACTAATCCAGGGGAGGCAGTCTGTTGTACCATATCTCTTCCGCGCCACTGACAGACCCGGAGGCAGATGAAGATAAGGCACAAAGGCGGGCTGAGTAAGGGGTGCGCCAAGACCTGGTGATCTCGTCGTGGACCTCCGGAAAGAATAGTGAAGCTTGTTGTCGAGGGGCCTTACTGCACAGCTTTAGACAGGATGCAGAATAGTTCCAATGACATTCTGTCATCCATGGAGTCACTCTTGCTTCCCCCAAACAATACCAGATTGCTTGCAGCCACAGAGGGACAATGGAAGGGAGAAGCGAGCTTTCTACTAGCGTAGAGAAGCAAGACTCATATCCTCACAATAATGACAATATGTCTCTGAGTCCTGCTTCAATGTGGGTGATGCCCAAGTGTTAAACATAATCGTTGTGACCATCAGTGGCTTGCAGGGGAGCCCTCCATGAGTGACAGAGATGGCGCGGCATTTGATAAAATGCTGGAATTTGCTTTGAAATTTGCATTCTGTGTTCTTTCTACAATAAATATGGTGAGGGCTTCGCGGGGTTGCTTCATGCCCTTTCTTGAGTTGGTAAAAAACCCGTTCATCTTGGGCGCCATTCCACCTATGTATCCTCGGATACCTATCTAAACAGGGTGTTGCTACTGGAGATCTGTTGAGAGCTCCTTAAGAAAGCTAATGCGAAAGCTACAGCAGCCCCTGTGTGACAGGCAAGACTTATAAAATAGACTTATAAAAATCAGAATCAGAATCAGAAAGAGCTTTATTGCCGAGTATGCTTACTAGGGGTGTAACGATACGCGTATTCGTATTGAACCGTTCGGTACGACGCTTTCGGTTCGGTACGCGGTACGCATTATGTATACCGAACGGTTCGTTGGAGTAATTAATTATATTTGGAAAAAAAAAAAAAAAGAGAGAGATAGAAATATAATGATATGCGTTCAACAAGGTAGCCCAATAACCCAAACAACGTAACAGGCAACGCCCCTGACACTCCCGAAGAAGAAAAAAACACCCTCTTATATGTTTATGTTAGGCTACTCAGCAGGCGCTCGCTCACTCAGTACGCGCTGAAGGCTCGTTGCAAAATAGCCAATGCGTTTAACAGACTAGAAATTAGAAGATCCTCCAATAACCAACAGGTCTGGTGTTTGGGTTCACTTTGGATTCCCTTTAAGCTATAATGGTGATGGCAAGAGAGCGCTCGGGCAGAAGCGCTCGGGCTCGCTCATGAGGCGTCTGTCTTTGCTAAGCAACAATGACGTGCTCTCTCCATGAGACGCGGAAATTTCAGCGAAGGATAAATGGATTTCCTGCTCTAAAAATCGCTTGCAGTAGCTATGCTACTAAATTTATTTCAAAATTGCAATCCATATACAACTATGATCAGCTGATCCTTCATCTTGGCTGAGCTCTCAACGTTGTTACGGGAAAGGATGAAGCTGATTGGTTGGTTCTTGTCACATGACCCGCGGTGCGCTTGCGGCATTCTGAAAAGTTGAGATGTTTTTACATTTTGCTGTATCTAAAACGTATCGAACCGAACCGAACCGAACCGTGACATCAGTGTATCGTATCGAACCGAACCGTGAATTTTGTGAACCGTTACACCCCTAATGCTTACACATACAAAAAATTTGTTTTAGTGACATAAGCTTCCAGTACACAGAGACAACAACACACTGAAAAAAAAAAAAAAAAAAAAAGAGATTTACAAATTGGCAAATAAATAAGTGTATAAACAATTGTGCTATAAATGATAATGGAATAGGATTGAGTGAGATGCAGGAATGTTCTAGGATGGAGGGTTAACAAATAAATATAGGGATATAAAAAGTATAAAATGCCAGGTTCTTAGCCGTATCCCTTTAAAGGAATCTGTCCTGATTCCAAGACTTCAGCTCTACCCCAGGCAGAGGCCCTAAAAATTAAGTTTGGTATGTAGCTTAGGCCTTTGGCCGTAAGGGGTACTATCACAGACAGCCATCTAAACGTCCCAGGGGCAACTCCCATGGAAATGGTAGAGTTGGTATTTAGTGTTCACCACAACTTTGGCCTGCACTCCCCTCAGCATGGTGGCGTGGGTATACTGTTCCCCAGAGCGACCCCTAGAGTATGCAGTTCGAAGTTCCCTTGAAAGGGAACGTCTCAGGTTACAAATTTAACAATGTTCCCTGAGTAGGGAACAAGACACTGGGTCCTCTAGCTCCCTGCCATGCTTCAGATGCAAGCTTCAGACGAAGAAGTGAATGATGTGTTCTTCCGGTGCCTGTTTATAATAGCGCAGGTAGTGACATCAGAGGTTGTCACCGGCCAACAAGTAGGTGTTTTTTCAATGTATGCTTCAGACACTGGTCATGACGAGGTGTTCCCCATAGCGACCCCTAGAGGATGCAGTGTCTCGTAACCATAGGTTAAATTGGGCCGGAGTGCACTGGAGCACAGCTCCACCTCCTCGGGTCCACAACACACCATGCCGGAGCTCAGCTCCATCTCCTTCAGCACCAAATATTGTTATTCCACTTGAATTATTTTGAATCTCCTGGTAAATACATAGCATATGAGACTGAATAATTAGCAAGACTACACAGAGAAACCCAGGCTAAATGGAATTATGAGACGTCATAATACATTATTCCCTGCGTTCTCTGGTTCAGCATGCCGCACACCATTGAAGTTACCATCGAAAGCCGCGAATGGCTAGCAAAATCAGTCTTTTAAATTCAACCGCCCAATGGGCTCATTGTGCTGTTTAATTCTTTAAGCATATATGAGTATTTGGTTTAATTTACCTCAGATAAATAAGATACGTAATTATTCAAACACAACCTACAACTTAATTCTCTAATGTAGCCTCAATCGCACTGTTTAGTTTTTCATTTAATTTGTCTGCTAAGCAGGGGAGCCCCCAAGGGGAGTGGCCAGAATGTAAATTCACAATAGTAAAAAAAGAAAAAAAAAAAGAATGTGCAGCACTCGCTGCAGCCACCATATAAGATTGCAGATTGGCGTCACCCGAGTAGCTGCCGTCACTCTCCCCTTACCCCGTCCAAACAAAACAGAGTGTGCGCATACATGACGTGAGGGAATAGACTAGTGCGCATACGCGTTTATAGTGCATTTGTTCACTGGAAATGAAGAATTATAAAAATTTCAAGATATGGGGCAGAAAATTCATAGGTCTCTATAATTTATCAAATTTCAAATACTGTAGCTACTATCACACAAAGAGAGATTTTTTTTTTTTTTTTGCATAATTACAAATTGATTTTGATTTTATAGAATAGTTCAATAAACAAGAAGTTAATATGAAGAGACTTACGTTTTAGACAATATATTCCCTGTTTTTGTTATTTTCAAAAAAATCATTCCAAACACAGCCACTGTTTTGCGTCTCTCAGCAACATGATAGAGTTTCGTTCCTGAATGAATTAACCGTTTAAATGAATCGGTTCAATCGCAATGACTCTCTTATTAACAATGACTCGCTGCCACCTACTGGCTGTTATAATTTCACATTTAAGGTACCTTTTAATTTAATTTTTTTTTTTTTTTTAATTTCAAACATCAGTTTACAATGTTATATCTGTAAAATATCAAAACATTATTTATTCATTTGTAACTGCAGGTTAAAGTATTCCATGTCCCACAGAGCTGCATTATGATGTAGACCAGTGGTTTTCAACCTGTGGTCCGCGGCCCCCTGTTCATTTCCAGTCCATTCTAGGGCCATGCGATTAAAAGAAAACGTCCTAAAATCACGATTTGAGCGTGCGCATATGCCTAACTCCAGGTTCACACACTGTCTGTGATGCGCCTTTTTTCTGAGCCAATGTTGACGGATCAGAGCGTTCTCACTGCGGTAAAAGGCTAGAAATAAAAACGTGCGAAAATAATTAATGTCTAACGCATGAGCATAGAGTGAATTTGTTAGTGAACAGGATGCAGTTTAAGTGAGAGGAGACACGTTTTAAGTGTGCACACTCTCTCCTCGCAAAGCAGCGTGTATCTGAGCAAGCACGTCCGGTTTTGTGACAGAGCAAAGGAAATCTGCTGCGAACAGAGAGATTCGCACTCGTGCATTATTTTAATGTGCTTTCGCGTTATATTTATGCGCTCTCACTGCTGACCGCATAAACATACTGTATACACACTGCAAACACCTGAGGCACCGCTACAATTAATGAGCTCTATGAACAATGCATGGCAAAAAAGAAAAAAAAGTCCCTGTATACAGGATTTTTTTTTTTTTTTTTTGCCACAAGTCTATACATTTTTTTACATCTTCACTATAGTGATAATTTTGACTTATGTCTGTTCTAGAGATGTTACAACTTTTTGATAAAGCTCTGGTTTTCTTTTGGAAATATGTTTCAAATGAATCCTGAATGCATTTATGACTGTAAAAGCACAATTGCAAAATTGATCAAAAAAATCGCGATAGTTTTTTTTTTTTTTTTTTTTTTTTTTTGTCCATATCGCACAGCCCTAGTTTATTCAATAAATATAGTTTAAAATCTAGCTTCTGAGTACTAAGTTATTAACCCAACAATAGCGGGGTCAGTTAATTTTTTTGAAGTGGGCCGCACAAACATATGTGTTTGGTTGTGTGGGCCGCGAGTTGAAAAAGGTTGGGAACCACTGATGTAGACATTTTTACACATTGTTTATTGTTTAACAGTGTGTAAAAACATCTGAATGAGACTCAGGTGCAGCTTCTTTTGTTGATACTAATTGCATTTGCTTGGTAACAGCCCAAATGCAAGTATTTGACCTAAAAGATGGTTCACACTTTTAGAAAAAAATGTGTAAAGGTAAAAATAAAAGTCAGCTGTCAGCACAATTACAAATAAGACATAAGCACAATAACACTCAGCAAAATAGTCTAATTATCGTTATCAATAAAATCCCAGAAATCATAGAGATATAACTTTTTGTCAATATTGCAAACCCTTAATTTGTTTTTCTTTATTATGACGTACCATGCAAACAAAATAAATTGTTGTTACTAAACCTAAAACAATTCTGCTTAGTTAATAAAATGTCTTGGGTGGGGTTAATGTTAATGCTGCAGTTGTTTGTCATATATATATAAAAAAAAATGATAGAGATTGAAGATGTAAGCATGTGCAGTGTCAGAAATTTTGATGTTTGGAACTAAGCATTTAGTAGAAAAGCCCTGAAGAAAAGCACAACCAGCAACCCAGCTCTTAGCAATGGTAGTGTTAGTAGCAGTAGCCCAGCATCAGCCCTCATTAAGTCATTTTATTCAAACATGATTTTTAAATGATGATCACCGTAAATAAGGGCTCCCCCTCCCTACAAAAGCCAATATAACCACTGCTCATAACCATGGTTACATTCGTAACCTGAGACGTTTTCCCCAAAGTGTCTTGGCAGACGCAGTACGAGTAAAGTATCGATAGGGAACTGCTCTCATCTTGCCCCTCAGTTATTGAGTTCAGCATTATATATACACTCCTGAACAAAATCTTAAGACCATGGGATGCATCGCAAGTTTTACACATTTTGCACTAGTGGATCATAACCGGGTTGTAAGTGCTGCTTCAAAATGCCAAAAGAAAAAACAGGATCAAGAAACAAAAAATAGAGAGTAGGCAATTTATTGAAAACTGCATTTAAAGTCAAACAGGCTGTTCATCAGCTGATCAAAAATTTAAGACCATTGCCCAAAAATAAACTCACAACAAAACTAAAAGTGTCAAAAAAGGACTCAGTAGTGAGTAGCCCCACCGTTCTTGTTGATCACTTCAAACACTCGTTTCGGCATGCTTGATGTGACTGTTTCCAGGAGGCTGGTGGGAACGTTGGTCCATGTGGTGAAGATGGCTTCACGAAGGGCATCCACGGTCTGGAACTGACGTCCGTTTTTGTAAACTTCCCTTGCCATCCATCCCCAAATGTTCTCAATGGGATTTAGATCAGGGGAACACGCAGGATGGTCCAAAAGAGCAACGTTATTCTCCTGGAAGAAGTCCTTCATCAGGAAGACATTGTGAATTGCAGCGTTGTCCTGTTGAAAGACCCAGTCATTACCACACAGACGGGGCCCCTCGGTCAAGAGGGATGCCCGCTGCAACAGATCCACATAGCCAGTTGCCGTTTGACGCCCCTGCACAACCTGAAGCTCCATTTTCCCATTGAAGGAAAAAGCACCCCAGATCATGATGGAGCCTCCTCCACTGTGCCGCGTAGAAAACATCTCAGGTGGGATCTCCTTGTCATGCCAGTAACGTTGGAAGCCATCAGGACCATCCAGGTTAAATTTTTTTCTCGTCAGAGAATAAAACTTTCTTCCACCTTTCAATGTCCCATGTTTGGTGCTCCCTTGCAAATTCCAAACGGGCAAGTTTGTGTCGTGGTAGGAGACGTGGTCTTTGAAGACGTTTTTTGTTCTTGAAGCCCTTCTCTAGCAGATGACGTCTTATCGTTATTGGGCTGCAGTCAGCATCAGTAAGGGCCTTAATTTGGGTCGAGGATCGACCTGTGTCTTCACGGACAACCCATCGGATCCTGTGGCTCAGTGCAGGTGAAATCTTTTTGGGTCTACCACTTGACTTTTTTGTCCCATAACTCTCAGGATTTTTTAAGAAATGTAAAATGACTGTCTTACTGCGTCCAACCTCGGCAGCGATGGCACGTTGTGTGAGACCTTGCTTGTGCAGCTCAACAATCCTGCCACGTTCAAAAAGAGAAAGCCTTTTTGCCTTTGCCATCAGGAGATCTTGACAGTATGACTGCTTGAAAAACAATGACATGAAAGCCATATTTTTGTGCAGATTTGACCTTTTTATGGCTATGGTCTTAAACTTTTGATCAGCTGATGAACAGCCTGTTTGACCTTAAGTGCAGTTTTCAATAAATTGCCTACTCTCTATTTTTTATCTCTTGCTCCTGTTTCTTCTTTTGGCATTTTGAAGCAGCACTTACAACCCGGTTATGATCCACTAGTGCGAAATGTGTAAAATTTGCAAGCATCCCCTGGTCTTAAGATTTTGTTCAGGAGTGTATATATATATATATATATATATATATATATATATATATATATATATATATATATATATATATATATATATATATATATATATATACACACACAGGTTAAATTTGAAAACATTTTATTCTCAAATAACATTTTATGTCATCATCTTTATTTATGTACTGAAACGGTCCATCTTGTATGAACTTCTTACGCCTTTTGTTTTGGAACTGTTTGTCTTTGCAGGGTAAATCAAATATTTCAACTTAAATCATTATTTCATGTTTAATTAATTACTTTTTTTTGTTGCAAGTAGCCATCTAATAAGCAGAAAAATTTACAACCAGCCATGTGTTATCACAGAATAAACCCCTTTAGGTTGATGCAAGACCCTGACCCAATCAACCGGTTGGGGTTTATTCTGTGATAACTAAAGACTAGATAAACATTATCCCTTACATCTATTTCTGTCTCCCGTCACTTACATTACAGTAAATTACACATATTTTCCATATTAATTAGGAATAATAATAAAATAATAATAATACCAACTTTCATCCCTTCGTGAATAGTTGGGATGAAATATATGGTATACTTGTTACACTCAAATCCATTCAGTTATTTTTGAAGACATACAGCCATTCAGTCATCTAATTTTTTGTATGACAAATAATAATAATAAAATAATAATAATAATAAAAAAAAAAACTTTATGGAGAATATATTTATTTTTTATTTATTTTGTTATTATTATTTGTCATACAAAAAATGAGATGACTGAATGGCTGTATGTCTTCAAAAATAACTGAAAACAGTCTTATCCGATGGGGCTTGGGCTTAGCACACAAATTTGCTTAGCATGAAGGCATGTACAAAATATTCCAACCCATGTTCCAATACAGTGTGATCAGAATATGTGCTTTTTTGTGAAAGTTTGAATCATTCATACAGAGGTCAATGGTGGGAAATAATGTAACGGGGTAAACAGTATGTACACCTGCATAGGTGTATGACCTGATAAATACCAATAAATGCTTTGAAATGAGACTTCATGAATTGGAATGAGGCTTAAAGCACACTGGTGGATTTCTTAATTTAATTTGATTAATTGCTTAAATGTTACAGTAGATGAACATCTCCTCAGTTATCAATCGTTCAGTCTGACACAATTGTATTTAACACACACTGAGTCACACACTGATTACTAACTGCCCATATTTTTGTTCCATGTTGAAAAAAGATCAAATATGCATGCAATTTAACCATATGAGATCATTTCTCTACAAATTATTCCAAATTAGGGTTTCAAACCACCTGCAATGAATGTCAAACCAACATACTAAATAGAAATTTTCCCATGTTTCTGCTCTCTGAGGACATTTTATTTCCTCCATTTCAACTATAACTACCACTGGAGCAAAGCCACACTGAATCTTTCAGAACTGGTTGGATTGTTTCAGCAGAGCACACAGCGCTCAACAGGCAGTCATATTGATCAACACATTTGTTTCCAATATAATTGCTCATCCAGATGCATTAATACCCCCAAGTGTAATTACTCACACTATTGAAGTTCTCATTCAGGAGTAAGCAAACAGCATGAGGCAAGACAACACTCAGCTGGGATCTCTTTTGCCCGATCTCCACCAATGTGTGATCATTAATCTAACATCACAGAAACAGACTGACATGTTTTCTCTGGTTATTTCTTTTTTCTCCCTTGTTTAACTTTTGGGAGGAAAAAAAAATACACTCGAAGACAGTTTAAATCAGAGCTGCCACAAATTTAAACACTGATACAAACGTAAATGCATACCCTTTCCACTTTCCACAATACTAAACTTTAGCTATCCCCTAAACTGATATTTCATGACTGATAAGAACCAACCCTTACCTTTAACCTACAGTCTATCGATTGATAGGAATGTTGTTCCAGGAACAAAAAGCTTTGATTCAGGAACGTGTCGATTTTTATAGCACTTTTCACACTCACATATTGTTTCATAGCAGATTTACAGCACATAGATCTTTTCAAATCCCTGAGTGAGCAAGTTTAAAGTGACTATGACAAAGGGGGGAAAACTCAAATGTTGAGCTGAAATTGTGCTTCGGAGGAAGTATTCTCTATATGAGCTGGGCGAGCCAAGTCTCCTCTGGCAGGGCATATATTACACTAAATGTCACATGTTATGTGTTATTTTCAGAAACAACTTGTTTTGATAATGCTAGTCAGAGGCCTAGCAATAGGGCAGGCAAGGCAGACAATTGCCTGGGGCCCCAAATTAAATAAAAGATTGTACTGTATCTCCAAGTTTTTATTGTACAGTATTGTATCTTCTGCCATAAAGATGAAGATTGATCTTTTTTTTTTTTTTAAGAATAAGCACTTTGTTTAAAAATAAATAAATAAACAATTTATGTTCTATTATGCATTTTAACTACTTTTTCCATGTTGTGTATATATATATATATATATATATATATATATATATATATATATATATATATATATATATATATATATTAGAAGTAACAAAAATTGCAGAAAAAGAAAAAAAAAAGAAAAAACATGCCTTCATGGGCAGCACTCCGACATAAATGCCAAAAAAGTAAATCTGGAATGGCAATATAATGTGTGTTTCGTATACCTCCATTCTGAGGATGCCAAATTAATTATTTACTCTAATTAGCAGGTACATACAAATGCTAATCAATGCTCTCAAAAAATTAGAATGCTCCTCCCCCTATAATACCACCTGCCACAGACTATTATTAGCGTCTAATATATGATGGCTGTGATTCAAACTAAAGTCCATTGGGTATTTGAAAATGAGGAAAGAGCCACAATGTCCGATAGGTCATATATCAACACAAGAAATGTAATTAAATTTGTTAAGACATTCCACTGGGTCTTACTTAGAGTTTTTTGAAAAAGTGTTATTCTGAAAGATGTCGAATCAGGTGGTCCTGACCTGAAATTCTTGACATAACTGATATTTCTTATCTTGTGCAATTACAGCTGGACTCATCTCTGAGAACTGGTGAAACAGGTTGACTTGACCTGTACTGGCCCACTAAATTCCTCTTTCCGACCCTTTATTTTCTGGTTTCACATCATATACTCCTCCTCTTGTCTTTTATTACATGATGGCAGCCTAATGGTTAGAGATTACAGCTAGGAATGACCCACGAAGAGAAAGACTGCTAAAGCCACAATACTGCTTGAGCAGCCATACTGTACACTTTTACAGGCATCATGACAGGATTTTCCACAATTAAAAAACTATTTAACAATTTAAATGGTAACAAATTAAAACTGATTTACCCAAAATAAATAAATGTTATTTGATATCGTTGAATCAACCTAAATATTTACCTAATTAATTTATACCAAAAATATAAAAAATATAATATAAAAAAAGAAAAAGAAAAAGAAAAAGAAAGAAATTACTGGCTATTGGAACATGCAAGAATTTCATCAAAGCAACTCATAATATAAATCAGTAGTGTTTTATGGCCCCACATTTATGCACTCCCAACAACATCTAGGCATGTTCCTGATGAGATGGCAGATGGTGTCCTAGGGGAATCTCTTGTCAGACCTGGATCAGGGCCTCAGTGAGCTCCTGGAAAGTCTTTGGTGCTACTTGGCACTTTGGATGTTCCAATGCATATTAACCTATAGGTTTTCAATTATATTCAGGTCTAGGGAACATGAGGGCCAGTCAGTGGCATCAGTGTATTCATCATCCAGCAACTGCCTTCACATTTTGGCCATATGAGGCCAGGCATTGTCAATAACCAGGAGAATCCCAGGACCCAGTGTACCAGCTTAAGATCTAGTTGTAAACACGGCGGCTTTCTTCTTTTGTGAAGGAGTTTGGCGGAATGTCATCTTTGTTTCCAGGTGGAAGGTTAAAGAATGCCACACATACTGTACGTCTTGCGGAAATCCTGTAGAATTCAACCAATCCGATGATGGCTTCAGCACTCCTGAAGTGTTTCCACTTTTGTGTCCCATATGCATCAGATGTTTAGCCTATGGTCCGTGGGCTTGATGTTTGAGGCTGAGACTACAGGCAGCATGACATTCCTCATCCCCATCTCCAGACTCTTTTACATCAGTCACATGTATCCAGTGTGAACCTGCTGTCATCTGCAATGGGGTGTCAATTCTGTTTTCTGGCAAATGCCAGTCAAGCTGCATGGTGCTGGGCTATAAGAACAGGCCCCACTACAGGATGTCAAGCCCTCATGCCACCCTCATGGAGTCTGTTTCTGACAGTTTGGTCAGAAACATGCAAACTAGTAGCTAGCTGAAGGTAATTTTGTAGGGCTCTCTGAGATCTTCTTGTTCCTCCTTGCCCAAAGAATCATACAACAGTCCTGCTGTTGGGTTGTTACCCTTCTTCCGTCCTGTCCTGTTCTCGCTGACTCTTGTGCTGTCCTGTCCTGTCGGTCCTGCTAGGTGTAATTTTACAATGGAGGAAAATGTTTGTGGAGTTACGGTAAATACTCTACAATTCTGCATTTATGATATGATACTACAGTGAAAAAAAAAAAAAAAAAAACCTTTGGGGTTGTCTTGCTGTTGCTTCTTCAGACTGATATTACTGAAGTTTAATTGACTTGGTGTGATGAATAAGTGTTCCCTTTATTTATTTATTTATACGTACTGTGCCTGCTCAAAATAAAAAGGCGCATAAAACTCCTGTGATTAGCCCTGTAATAAGAGTACTGTAACCAATTTGCATGTACCAGCAGAATGGCAAGCAACTTTAACAGCATAAACAAGTGATTCGATAAGTTAATTCAGTTGGCAATGATATGTTTCTTTGGCTTTATCTCTCTTTTATGTGTATTTTTAATACAGACTTGGTAATGAAGCAAGTCTTGAGCAGTGAATTAATGAAGGTCTGTTTGAATACTGTAAATGAGACAGGAAGTGGCCCTTTTCTGCAGGCATACACATTTAGTTGGTAGATAAAGAGAAAGGTGCAGAACCATAGAGTTCGGTTTTCCTTTGCCCAACCCTGGGGAGTCTGTGACATTTCAATGTGCTACTGTGCCACTATCACTCAATTGTACAGAGTGAGTGATCTTTCACCTAAACTGCAGATGCCAGTGCAGACGAATGTCAGACTGTAAATGAGGAGACTAAACATTATAAACTGAGTCTCAGCTATATTCTGAACTGTTGACAAGCATTGTTCAGAGGTGAAGATATTTTAAAGCAAAGATAATGAGATCAGTCATTTTCTTAAGCACCACAAGATGGGTGGGATGAGAGAGAGAGAGAGAGAGAGAGAGTATTTCAAAATATATAAAACATTTTATTGAGGAAAGGATGATATATTTAACATCCTTAGTATGCAGATGCATCTGATATTTTATATATCTGATGAATATGACCATATTTTTGAATGTACATCTCCATTCATCATTGGACAACATTAGATGCAATCACTTGTTCAGACAAGACTGTTCCAAATCATTTCTCCAACAGTGCCATCAAGTGATTCATGTAGGTATTACAACCAAATTTAGGTTCTCAGAGGACCTAAGTGGAGGCAGTTTATAGATATTTATTATGGAGAATCAAAGGTCAAATATTGTTGGACATCGTCGAGATTCAATATATTATTCAGCAAGTCTAGAGCTCTCTCCTATTTCTGTTCCTGTGAGTGCTTTCACATTGACTTAAGGAAAAGCTCAGGCTTTGCTGAGCTCATTCAAAATGAAGATTGTTAAATAATGAACTTGTGTGCAACCTGATGCGTAGAATCAACATGTGTAGCTCATTATGTTAACTTGCAGTGTGCATTGTCCTAGAGTAGAGAAACCCCTGTTCTCAGAAAGTGCATAAGGCAGATTGCAGCATGAATGCTAAACCTGAACACTTACACCGCTACCTAATACCATATGAAATGCTCACACACAAACGCTCTCTCGCTCACACACACACACACACACTTTTTATCACACACACACACACACTCACACTCTGTCTCTCTCTCTCACACACCCATTGTAATATGCACGTTTCTTTTTTTTGCCGAGTGTACTTCTGTAATACAGTGTTAAAGGATTAGTTCACACAAAAATAAAAATGTCCTAATTATTTACTCCCAATGCCATCCAGGATATCCATGGCGTTTTTTCTTAAATTACGTATTGTAAGGAAAACATTTCAGGATGTTTTCTTCATATAATGGACTTCAATGCCTACCAACTCAGTTGGTTGCTATTGTTTCCTCAAAAAAATAAAAAAAAAAAATAAAATAAAATTCCAATATGGGACTCGAGACTCGACTCGGACTCAGACTCGAACTCTGGTAATGGTGACTCGACTTGGACTCGACTCGGACTCTTCTTTGGTGACTCGGACTTTGACTCGGACTCGAACACTGGGACTCGAGATTCGACTCGGACTCGAAAGTTGGTGACTCGACTACAACACTGGTATGTCATCATTGTATTACAAGCACTCTCATGCTGTCAAGAAAACAGTCAGGAAAATGGAGCAAAACATAACTAGAGGTATTTCGCATTACATGGAAAGATAGAATTTCAACCTACAGAGAGGCCTTAAAATTTGCTAGATCTGCTTATTTTTCAACTCTTTTAGAAGAAAATAAAAATACATTTTTCTATTATTGCCCAGTCTCTACAACAATTTTCATAGCATTGTTTGAAAGGCAGGCACACTCTGACAGTTTAAAATCTAGATTAAAAACCCATACAAACTGGCAAACACATGACATACTATCACATTTCAATTATGCAAATCATTGATGCAATATTTTGCAATAAAGCATTGTTAGGCTGCATAAATTAGGTCAATAGGAACAGCAGGAATACTTTTTTTATGTTTGGGCGGCAGCAGTGAGGGGCTGCCACTTTCATTTTGTTGTTTGTATATATATATATATTATTAACTTTGACAGGAAGCTCTGTCAATAAAATGCTAAAATATATATATATATATATATATATATATATATATATATATATATATATATATATATATATATATATATATTAATTAATGTTTCTTAGCAGAGTATTCCCACATCCACGGCAACAACCAGGAGCCACTAGCAGTACTACAAGTACTATATATTTATAATATATAAATATATATTAAGTATGAAAACGTATAGACACATCCATGAGATTGCACTGTCAAAATATTTGCATTTTCTTGCTTGTGTTTGATCAAATCTTACCAAGATGGGTCTCACTGTTTGCAGATGTGCTTCTGAACAGTATGTACTCTAATTATAACCCTAGCAGTCCCTTCCTGCTTTCTTCATTGTTTTCTTTTATGGAATAAGTCTTCTGCTGATTTATCTAGACTCACTTGTCAAAAAATAATGGTGTAGGGCAGGTGTCAGATTTCACAATGTTGGTATTTTAAAACAGTTCAGACACCTGTCAAATCTTCAGTATAGTTCATTTATCTGGGGTGATTAGATTAGAAATAGAGACATCAGCATTGTCAAGGAGTTGATCTTAGAATTTTTATGTAAAGAGAAAAGACATGATGGAAAGGCTTATAGAGTCCCCTATGTGAGGGAAGAAAGATCTTTATATATGAATGATCAATATATTAAAATATTTAATAAAGAAAATATGCATAATATACTGTGTTTATATATTACAATACAATATATTTAATACAACATAATTGCTAGTTTTCATATCTTTAAATGTGACAATATATTCATGTCATAATGAATGTCATTTTACACACAAACACACACACACACACACACACACACACACACACACACACATATATATATATATATATATATATATATATATATATATATATATATATATATATATATACATATAATTGTAATTTTACGGTAAAGAATTGTAATTTTAGATGACCCTTGGTATTTTTTATTTTATATTTTCTCTAAACCTTCTTGGATATTAAGACAGGAACCTGCAATTCTGGCAAAATTAAAAATACAATGTGTATGTTACGGCACACAGGGACAGGAGACTGTAATAACAGGAGAACATGGTTTATTCAGGCACAAGCAGAGGAGGAGGTAGTGAATGTGAGGGTCTAGTGGAGAGTAGAAGGGCTCCGGAGGACGTGAACACAGGACGCTGGAGGTAGAGGACACAAACACGCACACGATGGAGACTGGGAGACGCTAGAGATCGCTGGAGAGAGGTAAGCAGAGTAATGGGTTAGTCCTTAGAGTATGCAGGTAGGTATAGACAATGTTGCAAACGAGACTGGACGGTGACTGAGTGCATGTGTGTGGTTTTTATGGGATTGGGTGTGATTGGTATTCTGGTGAGGGTGTGCGCTGTGATAGGTTGGTGTTGGAGCCTGGCGTGTCTGTTACAGTACCCTCCTCCCCACGGCCCGCTCCTGAGGGCCGGGGATCCCGACGACGTGGTGGATGTCCTCTTCCTTGTAGAGCCGGTCTTTCAGTGTGATTGGAGTGGAAGGTGTCTAATAGGTTTGGATCCAAGATGTCGTTGCGTGGGACCCATGAGCATTCCTCTGGACCGTATCTTTCCCAGCCCACTAGATACTGGGAGTCCAGGATGTTTTGAACCTTGTAGGCAGCTCCATCATCAAGGAGGAGTGGCAGGGGGGCTTCGGCTACGCCAGGCTCTGTGGAGGGGGAGACAGAAGGATGGTCAGGTTTAAGAAGTGAGACATGGAACCTTCTGTCAAGGTTGGTATGCTGGGGCGTCAGAGCGGTGAAGGTCGGCTGTCATCCTGCGCCTACGTAGTGCCCATTGTAGCTGGTGGTGGGCCGCGTCCCAGACCCTCTCACTCTCTGTGAACCAGTAGTCGACCGATGGAACATCTGAGGGGTCTCCTTACCATGGGAAGAGTGGTGGCTAGTAGCCCAGCACGCACTGGAATGGAGTCCAGTGGAAGGTTGACATAGAGAGTTCTGTGCGTACTCGGCACACCCTAGGAACTGGTTCCAAGAGTCCTGGTGGCCGTGGCAGAAGGTACGCATGAAGCGGCCGATCTCCTGTATCTTCCTCTCCGTCTGCCCATTGGACTGGGGATGGTAAGCAGAGGACAGTGAATGGAAAGCTCTCCAAACCCGGGAGATGAACTGGGGACCTCTGTCGGAGACGATGTCTTCAGGAATGCCAAAGTAATGGAAGACTTGGTTAAACATCAGTTCGGCTGTTTCCATGGCCGTGTGCAGACCTTTCAGGGGGAGAAGACGACAGGATTTAGAGAACCGGTCAACAATAACAAAGATGCATGTATTGTTATCAGAGGGAGGTAGGTCTGTTATGAAGTCCACCCCTAGGTGTGTCCACCCCAGAGGACGCCGGAGATTAAGTTGAAAGCTGACCCAGAATCGAGGAGGGTGGAAACTGGAAGAGACATGTCAGCAGCAGTAAGTGTCACTATAGTGGTGAGTGGTTTCATTCGATACTTCGAAGGGAGAATGGCACTCACCATGGGACAAGGAGGACAGACGGGGCATATGGAGATGATATGCCCCGGAGATGCACAATAGAGGCAAAGATTCTGGGCCAGCCATATTTGCCGTTCCGCAGCAGAGAGTCTGAGTCGATGAGCATGGGTTCGCTGGCTGGTTCGGGGAGCTGACGGTCTACGACTGTGTACGATGGTGTACGATGGTGTACGACTGGCCCTGGTACTCTTCAAGGCACGACTGCATACGAGTGGCGAAGCGGATGGATAGTTGGATGAAGTATTCGAGCCCGATGGTGTCCTCGTATGCAGTGAGATGCAACCGCACTCGAGGATCCAATCCCTGACCATAGGTGGTCAGCAAGGCTTGCTCATTCCATCTGTAGTGGCCGCAAAAGTCCTGAACTTAAGAGCATATTCGTTGACAGAAATTTACCTTGTTTCAAATTATAAAGTTTCTCACCAATGGATGAATCCCAGGCAGGTTCGCCAAAAACTTCTCGGAAATGGTAGACGAAGCTAGAATAAGACTGTATGACAGAGTTATTTTGTGTTCAAATGGAATCGGCCCACTGAAACGCTTTGCCTTGGAGTTGTGAAATCAGGAAGGCCACTTTAGATCTCTCGGTGGGGTATAAGTGCGTTTGCATCTCCAGGACCAGCGAGCATTGGAGCAAGAATCCGCTGCAATCCTCCACCAAACCAGAGAAGGGCACCGACTTGGCCATGGGGTTGGCGTGCACGGCGGGTGAAGAAGCGGCGGTGTTGTTACCGGAAGTGCTCGCAGGTGATGGGGATTCCGGAAGAGTAGTGAGGGAGCGACGCAAAGCTGTTTTGTCACTTGTTTTTTTTATTATTTTTTATTTTTTTTTTTTTACATAAGTTAGTCTGTAATGTTGCTGTTTGAGCATAAAAAAAGATCTGCAAAGTTACAAAGCTCAAGGTCCAATTTAAAAGGAGATGTTTTATTTAACAGAAATAACTTTTCAAAAACCGTACAACAAATGACTTAATAAGTTGATTTTAAATTTCAGGGCATCAACACATCTCAAAAAAGTTGGGACGAGGCTATGTTTACCACTGTGTGGCATCCCCTCTTCTTTTTATAACAGTCTGCAAATGTCTGGGGACTGAGGAGACAAGTTGCTCAAGTTTAGGAATAGGAATGTTGTCCCATTGTAGCCTAGTACAGGCTTCCAGTTGCTCAATTCTCTTAGGTCTTCTTTGTCGCATCTTTCTCTTTATGATGCATCAAATGTTTTCTATGGGTGAACGATCTGGACTGCAGGCTGGCCATTTCAGTACCCGGATCTTTCTTCTGCACAGCCATGATGTTGTAATTGATGCAGTGTGTGGAATGGCATTGTCATGTTGGAAAAAGAAAGGTCTTCCTTGGAAGAGACTATGTTTGGATGGGAGCATATGTTGTTCTAGAACTTGGATATACCTTTCAGCATTGATGGTGCCTTTGCAGATGTGTAAGCTGGCCATGCCACATTCATGCAACCCCATACCATCAGAGATGCAGGCTTCTGAACTGAGCACCAGTGTTGTGCCTGAATGCGTTCATTGAACGATAGTTCATGAACTCATTCATATTTTGGGCGAACGTGAACTGAACGTGCTGTATTACTGCCTGATGAACGTTACTGTCAACTCGTTAATTCTGGTGTCTGTGAACGGCACGCTCTTTCAGGTTAACTTTGTTCAATAGGGTGCCAGATTTCTATAGAGCCTTCCAGGCGAAAACCCGGCTAAAACACACCGTAAACGGGTCTTAATATGTAGCGTAAAAACACCCAATCTTGCAACACCAACCACCAGTGTCGCACCGCCGTCCGCCGCATGCGTGACGCGTCATAAAAAAAAAAAAAGCATGGAGGCGACAGCAGCATCTAGCAAGAAGGCGTATGATCATTTAAAATAATTGTATGATGTTTATGACAAGGTCGGTGAGAATGGGAGACAAAGCATTAAAGCAACAATGGGGAAATGCTGTCCCCTCACTGCTAATGTAAACACTGGTTGGATAAGGATTCAAAATTGGATATGAAGATGAAATCTGAAAAGCTTCATTATTTCTTTTTTTTTTTTTGACGCATAGCTTCATTGTTAAAATCGATAAAATAATTGCTGTCTGTGATTCTATATGGGCTGTGGCAATAATTGTGAAAAATAATAGCTCGCAGAAACATGGAAAAAAAAGAACTATGAACTAGTTCATTTTTGGAACTTAGTGAACTTAGTTCAAAATTTTGTAGTTTGAACTATGAACTGAACTAGTTAATTTTAAAATTTGTGAATTGAACTTTGAACTAGTTCATGTAGAAAGTGAACTTTCCCAACACTGCTGAGCACTGATAACAATTTGGGTTGTCCTTGTCCTCTTTAGTTTGGATGAAATGTTGTCCCAGTTTTCCAAAAAGAACCTCAAAATTTGATTGACCACAGAAAAGTTTTCCACTTTGCCACAGTCCATTTTAAATGAGCCTTGCCCCAGAGAAAACGCCTGCACTTCTGGATCATGTTTAGATATGGCTTCTTTTTTTACCTATATAGTTTTAGCCGGCAACGGCTAATGGCACGGTGGATTGTGTTCACTGACAATGTTTTCTGTAAGTATTCCTGAGCCCATGTTGTGATTTCCATTATACTAGCATTCCTTTATGTGATGCAGTGCTGTGTAAGGGCCCGAAGATCACGGGCATCCAGTATGGTTTTCTGGCCTTGACCCTTACGCGCAGAGATTATTCCAGATTCTCTGAATCTTTGGATGAATTTTTCTCTGAGAAACTCCTTTCTGATATTGATCCACTATTTTTTGCCGCAGCATTGAGGGAATTGGTAATCCTCTGCCCATCTTGACTTCTGAGAGACACTGCCACTCTGAGAGGCTTTTTTTATACCCAATCATGTTACCAACTGACCTAATAAGTTGCAAATTGGTCCTCCAACTGTTCCTGATTAGTGCATTTAACTTTTTCGGACTCTTATTGCCAGAGGTGGGTAGTAACGAATTACATTTACTTCGTTACATTTACTTGAGTAATTTTTCGGGGTAACTAATACTTTTCGGATTATATTTAAAGATGGGTACTTTATACTCTTACTTGAGTAAATTTTTTGCAAAGTAGACAGCACACGCGTTCATCTAATAAGGATCTCCATCGCAAGCAAATAATAGCCTTTGCAGATTTGCTTTCAGTGCAGTTGTGTACAAATCTATAATTAATATATTGATTTCACAGTGTTAAGAGTTTCAGTGATTTTAATGGGAATTTCTGAGAGACTGAAATCTAGACTGTCAATTGCTTTCTTTCTGGACAATGAAAGATTAGTAGCAATATTTATATCACATTAACTTTCAATGTTAAATTCACATTTAATATAAAGTCAGTCGTATTAAAAATATGTTATGGCATGACACCTATATCTGTTACTTAAGTAAACAGACAGGGTTTTATAATAAATTGCATAAATTGGAGTAAATGCTGAAACATATACATTTATACACACACACATATACATTACATACATTTTATCTATATATCTAAATAAAAATAGGCTCCGTATATATGACCCAAAGTAACTAGTAACTAACTACTTGAGTAGATCTTTTACTCTTACTCAAGTAACTGTTCAATACTAGTACTTTTACTTTTACTTGAGTGAATATTTCTAGAATTACTTTTACTTTTACTTGAGTAAAGTTTTTGGGTACTCTACCCATCTCTGCTTATTGCTGCCTGTCCCAACTTTTTTATAATTTGTAGCTCTCATGAAATCCAAAATGAGCCAATATTTGGAATTACATTTCAAAAAGTCAACATTTGATATGTTATCTATATTCTATTGTGAATAAAATATACGTTTATGAGATTTGTAAATTATTCCATTCCTTTTGTACTCACAATTTGTAACTTTTTTGGAATCAGGTTTCTTTGTATACGTTTTAAATTTTTTATTCTTTATGAAATGTGTTTATGAAAACTGTATGAATGCATGTTTACCTTTATTTAAACCCATGCATTAACACATGACAGAGAAATCTCTTAATTTCTTCAATAGATCCATTGCATGTAAAATGTAATACAATTTTCTGTCTTCATTGCTATTGGATTGTATCAGACATGGTTGATGCATATGCAGTATATAAAAAAAATAAAAAAAAAAATAAAATAGATTCTCGTTTATAGGATTGCAGAATGTCATATATTGATTTCTATGTTTAAGTATATGTCCATATATTTTTATTTTGCAAGCGTCTCTTCAAGCGTCTCTTTTGTCTCTTCAAATTTCTTTCAAATAAGCTAAAACCAGTAATGCCTCAGACAGAGAGTGTATTTATAATTTTATTTTGCAAGCGACTGTCTCTTCAAATTTCTTTGAAATAAGCTAAAGCCAATAATGCCTCAGACAGAGAGTGACAAAATAATTTGAATAATGTTAGATGTTGTGTTTACTGCATAATATAATGTTAATGCATGGAAATATAATTTGCATTGCTTATGAAACTTGAAAATCTCCTATCTTTGTAGTTGCAGTTCTTGGCATGGAATAGCACAATACACAGTTTAAGACTTGTACATCTTTTCTCAGGAATGGTCAAGATAAAGACCTGTTTTAATAGAAAATCCCCATGCAGACTTTATAGAGCAGTTATGCTAAACCTCTTACTGTCTTTCTCACTACCACTGCTACTATCTTTCAGCGTAACATACTTTAAATGAATCACCTGTGCAGTATAGATGAATACCAACTGCTGTCATGACAGTTTTATTGTGTGTGATTAAATTAGTACATTACCATTAACAATGAAAGCTAATATCATCTAAAGCTATAGATTTTCCTGTGTCATTTCTCCTTTTTTTTCTGTTGTCCTTATCAAAGGTTGCACAATACTTTGTCAAGACCAAATAACTAAAATCATAATTTCAATTTACCGAAACCATTGTGAATTCTTCACAATTACCTTACAATTGTGTGTGTGTGTGTGTGTGTGTGTATGGGCTTCTTGATTATAGTGTAAATACACTACTGTTTCATTAACCAGTGACTAGCATATACATGTTTGTGCAGTGTAAGGCCTCCCTCTTGTGGACAGTTATGTTCAGGGCATATGTGTCTTTGACGTACGGTAATCTGACCATCTTTATATGATATGTGATTTATATGAATCAGTCTGGCCCAGGTGGAGCATGTCAGCTAATCAACTTATCAAGCACAATACATGTGTGTGTGTGTGTGTGTGTGTGTATATGTGTGTGTGTGTATATATATATATATATATATATATATATATATATATATATATATATATATATATATATATATATATATATATATAAACACACATACTGTATACACACAGACACAGCTACCTCTGTTCAACGAAAGTTTTCCAGCATCCTGCCTCCAACTCAGCATCTCAGTCTTAATCTAATTTAATCCCATTCTTGAAATGGGGCAGGGGGGAGTTCTCTGAGTTCGGGCTTTATCCTGAGCTTGGAGGACCACCCCCCATCGCCCCACCCCTTTGGACAGCACACCAAATTTGCTCTAGCTGTTCAATCACATTATACATTAGTGCGAACTTGTGAAACACAGTTTGGTGTTCTAATATGGTCTTTTGATGTTTTCCCTCCATAAGTAAAATGTGAATGATAAAATAGTAATTGTCATGCAGTTTTGATTTATTGGATTAAAATTAATTCATTGATTTATTAGTTTAAGTCATTGGACCATTTTCACAGAGTGTGTGTATTGTAAACCTTGCAAAGTGTTTTTATTTTAGTTTATTATTATTATGATTATTTATTTATTTATTTTAAGTATTTACATTGGACATTGCTTTCTCTTCCAATTGTTGCTATCAGTATCTCTGTATTCTTTCCTAATTTTTAATTTGTAAAAACTATCTTGATTGCTCAATTCATTTGGTTACTCAATTCAGCATGTGAAACTTTTTGTTCAAAAAAAGGACAGAATCAGGGGCAGAAGTGCACTTGAAGAAAAGTACTTTTATAAAATGTAATTTTTGCACAAATAATATACTTTAAAAGAACACATATAAGTGTGTAACTTTAGCTATGCACAAAGTTGGCATACATAGGCTGAACTCAAAATAAACCCCAAATAACATAACATGACATAACATAGCAAAAACATGTTGATGAGAATGCATACATGGATAAGAAAAATACTTTTTTCCAATAAATTGAGGGAATGAATTAATAAATCATGCTCACGATTAATTTTTTCTTGCATGTCATGTGCGGGTCTCCGTACTACACAATATACTGCCGCTAAGTGCAACCCTAGCAAACCTGTTTCCCAGTAACCATATACTTTTACCAGTAATTTATCTTGCAAATAATTAATTGAAAATAATCTGGAATTAACAACAAAAGCTTTTGTCATAAAATTATATTTAATTCTCTCTTATCTCCATCATTTACTGCTGTCATGTTTCCTCTTGTCCTCCTCTTCTAATTTTTTTATTATTTTTTTTTTTATTTTTTTTTTTACCAGACGGATAAGTCATTTTCATATTCAAATTAGCAAATGCAATTCTTTCAGATGAATACAATCAGAGTTATATTAAATAATGTGCAGGCTAATCCATGCTGTATAATGGGAGTGGATGGTATCCCAAAAATTCCCAAAAAATTGCACCCATCCATTTTACATTAAGTCCACATGGATTCGGGGGGTTAATATTATGAAAATATTAAACAAAAATATTACAGTCCTTTGTGCAGCTAACCTTACTTCTACAGGTATATACACAGCAATATAAACAATAGCTGTGCAATCTATCTTCATGTCGTTCATGTAAAATAATATAAATTTAATAATATAAGTATACAAGCACACCGCTCCACTGAGAAATCCACTTACTGGTGTTGCATAATATTCAGTTGAAAAAGCTGATCCAATGGGCGGGTTAGGGCAGATATTCATAGGTTTGTTCCGTGGTGGGCATTGCCTTTGGAACTACTAACATCATGACTGCTGCCTCCACCTGTCCACCAGCCGCAGTGCCCCTGTCTGCTTGTCGCTGAGAGTGGCCGCCTGAGTCCGCCATGGCGCATCATCCAGCAAGTGGCGCCATGGAGCTGGGCGTAGGCAGGCAGATCCACCCGTTCTGGCCCCTGTCAAACCTGGTGGTGAGAAGAAGAGCAAGAGAGGAGGGCACGGAGAGTCGCGGACAGCCCAACATTGGACCTCCCTCATCCTCTTCCTTTGCCAGCCAGCAGCAGTGAGCGGTTCGAGAGGATAAACAAAGGCCCTTCTCATGCACCCTCTGCAAAGCTGCGGAACCAGGTAAGCATTGCACCACACACTCATACACCCTCTGGTCCGCTCACAAGCCACACGAGTCGGGTCCCTGCATTCAACCCTTACTGCCCCATTGCAGGTATAGTGGTGGTCCTGTTGATCCTGCTTGCACTGTTTCTCGGTACCTGGCTAGCGCTACCCAGCCACATGGCTTCTGTGGACCACCAGCTTCGGCTATACGATTCAGTTTGCCCGGCATCCCCCACAACGGACCAGGTGCTCCAAAACCTCAGCTTGTTGGGTCTTTAAATCAACTGGGTAAAGATCAAACTCTCCCCGAATCCAACTCCCCGATCTCTGTGTGGAGTTGGATTCGGTCGAACAGACAGCATGCCTCACAGAGTAATGTGGCAGGTTGGTTCTGACCTGCTTGAATGCGTTCTAGGTCCCGAGGTGGGTGTGGAAGTGCGGCACTCACCAGGTAAGTTACACCGGCCTGTCGCCAAACTTTCACCCCGTGGTCAGATCTTAAGTTTCACCGGGCAGGAGTGCTGCTGCAACAGGTCTCCAGGCATACTGTGGTTTACATGGAATCCTCCACCACTGGGGCTGGGCATGCAGTGTCAGGGATTTGGACGGCCCCCATCTGCACTAGCATTTCAGTTGCCTAGAGTTGTTAGTGGTACGCCTTGCCTTGAACTGTTTTAAAGGGCGCTTATGAAGCAAGCACGTGCTGGTCCGAACAGACAAGACAGGGATCATTGTGTACATCAGGTTTCCTAAATAGGCGAGAGAAAAATGTTTGGCCAGCACTAATGAAGTATCACGAAAATTCAAACGCAACATTGAAAAGAGACATTAACTTACATTGTGTCTACACTGGACAACAAAATACAACAGAACTTATAATCAGTGATGCTGTCTGCACTGGATGCGGCGCAGCTTCGCAAGGAAATCCCCTGCTGAATCGTTATATTTATGACACACTGACACAAAGTTTAAAGATTTGCAATGCTTTGTTGCGTCCAGTGTAAATATATGATGTGATGGCAAAAAACATGGCGAGTGTTGTTAAGTAAAGAAAAGTGGACACTTTTAGAGTGTTAAATTGAGTTCAAAATGTCTATGAATGCTGATCCCAATACTAATTAAAAGTGTTAAATTATTGAGGGTTTAATGAGTTATTTTTGTAGTTTCCAGAAGCAATTCTAACAGGCAGCAAATGTTGACATGTTTGGCAAAGAAATGTGCCTGTGTCTGCTACAAGAAAGTTGTATACACACACACGCACGCACACACACACACACACACACACACACACACACACACACACACACACATTACAGATTTAATATTGACAAAGTTCAGCTGACAAATTTGTTTCATCAATGTTAAGTGCATTGTGTTGATGCTTTTATTTCTATAGATGACCTTTCAGACTTATGTTTGACATCCTAGCTATTTAGAAAAGGCTCTTGCAAAAAAAGGCAGCAAAAAAACAACACCAGAGAACATAAACATTTTTTTTTTTATTTGAATATGAATCTAACGACATGATGCAGCAAAATACACAGCAACTGGTGACACAGCTCGAAAATAAATACAGCCAAGTATGGTGACCCATACTCAGAATCATGCTATGCATTTAACCCATCCAAAGCATTTGACCCAACACGTTCATTGAGTTCCTCAAGGGCACGTCAGTTGTGGTATTCCTGGCCCGAGACTCGAAACCACAACCTTAGTATGTGTTTGCAGTACACAACCAATGGACGGTTAAGACATTACTTTTTTGCAAACATTCATTTTCTTTACGGCTAAATTAATAATCGTTAATTTTACTAATAAATACATTGGGCAGGCCTCCACAAAAGTGCATTTAATTACCCAAAAATAAAAATTGCCTTGACAAAAGGGCACTTTGGGCATCAAGGGAAAAAGGGGCTGGTGCTCAAGCACCCACTGCACACCCCTCTGCATGTGCCTGAAAGATGATCATTCCACTCTGCTATCAAACATATAAACCATCTCAAATATAAATTATTTTCATAATTTTGCCTTTAGGTAGATTAGATCAGTGGTTTTACATGTCTTTTGAATCAAACACTTACTTTATGAAGTGAAATGTGTTTGTCAGTCAAATAAGATGTTTGCACTGTTGGGGGATTTTAGGGAACATGGTTGAAAGCCACTGGAAGTTTTTGGGATGGTGATACAAAAATTAGTGTTGTAAAAAGTGTTTATCGTGATATACACGATTTAGCAAATCGAGGGAACACAATAGTAAATTAAGGGAACGCAATAGTAATCGTGTGCACGTTTTAGTACATTGAGGGAACGAATTAGTAAATCGTGCACACAATTGATTTATTTTTTTCTTGCATGTCACGTGTGGGGCTCCGTATGAATGTAATCCAGATGTACTACATTCACCATGCGTCATTGTCATATGACCTACTGTACGGCAGTTGTGTCACTTCATAAATCTCAACTCTCTTATGACCTTGTGAGATAGAAAAGTTGTCCATCTGAAATTCACTTCAGAATTTCACTGGAAGTAGTAAGTAGTTTGGGTACATTTCACATACTGTTTTATAAATGTTAATAAATGTAATAAACTGTGAATTTTGGCATACTACTGTTTTCTCACACTATTTTTCACCAATTATGTAGTAGGGAAGTATGCAATTTTGGATGCAGCCAAACAGTATTCAGCTGCATGGTATGTTGATAACGAATTCATTTATTGCCCTGTTTTTGGCAGTTATGTTGAATTTATGATGGTCAAAGGTCAAAGCAATTACAGACTTTGTTAGAAGAAAATGAAAGAACAGACCTCAACACTGCCATCTTACCTCCAATAGAAGAGTGGAATGCTTTGCTGTATTTTGAATGTGATTTGTCAGACAAGCTTGAAAATTAAGAATGTGATTGGTTGCTGAGTGATAATGTACAAGATAAGCTAATTGATAACGCAAACCTTTTTTATTTTTTATTTTATTTAATTTTTTACAGAAAACATACGTGAATATATACAATTTCAGTGAATATCTGTTCATTTTTATTTAGTAATAAAATATAAAAGGCCAACCAATAGCATTCACAATACAAAACATTTTCAAAATAAATTAGACCAATTGAATTGAGGCAAACAGATCAAATATACACTGAAGCTAAAAAGGATGAAAATAACAATGTTTGAAAATCACGAGAAGGCCTTCTCAGAAATAGCTATTTTAATTTCCCAGCAGGACACAAACATTTTAATCCCATTCAAATTTTGCTAATCCATAATCCCACTTGCTCCTTCCTCATTTATCCCATTCCTTCTGTAAACCTTGACCCACAATGCACAAGTCTGGATGCGAGACAGATCGAACTGCACCTCTGATTTCTGTTTGCTCACTCCATAGCTTGTCTCCACTGACTGAAACAACTTCCAGCCTGTGACAGCAAAACAAAATAAGAACATTAGTGAATTGAAGGATTAGGGAAGTGGGCCAGAGCTGGTTAGCACTGGTCAGCAGTAAGTCATTCAGAGCTTAGTTGCTGAGGATTAGCAGTTATATTATGATGTATGTGAGAGAAGAAAGTGTGTCTAAAAATAAATAAATAATGAATATATATATATATATATATATATATATATATATATATATATATATATATATATATATATATATATATATACAGTACAGACCAAAAGTTTGGACACACCTTCTCATTCAAAGAGTTTTCTTTATTTTCATGACTATGAAAATTGTAGAATCACACTGAAGGCATCAAAATTTTGGATTAACACATGTGGAATTATATATGGAATTATATATATATATATATATATATATATATATATATATATATATATATATATATATATATATATATATATATATATATACACACACACACACACGCACGCACGCACGCACGCACACACACACACACACACATTTCATGTTTCCTCAAATTCTCTGAATATTTATTTGCTCTATATCATACTCTGCTTCTGTCATTCCTTTACTGTACAGGCATTCACAGGCAGAGGCATTCACACCCAAACAAACTGTGCATTTTTTTTCCACTGTATGTCACATGACAATATTTAAATAAAGGCCATCATATGCACCTATTTTTTATATTTTTATTTTATTTATTTTTTTCACACACTTTACTAATTAATATAGAAAACTAAGTAGCTGGCACACAAAGGTACAAATATATGAAAATAGGACAGACTACAGATAGATTTGTCCTTTGTTATTCACCCAAGAGCTGATTGACATTTGCAAATTGAGCCCATAATTGAATTTTAAAAACTGCACTCTTTATTTTGACAGAGACAATCAAAGTGCTCGTCCTATAACATTTTCTATTCTCTTTGAAATTTAAATCTGGAACAGAAGACGCAATTTCAAGCATGAGTGGAACTTGCTTCAGAGACCCCTATAAAAGTTGTTTAAAATAAAGATTAAGCAAGAAAATATTGGATACTGTATCACTAAGCATCACAACCCAAAGCAGTTGAGTTAATTGATCAGAAATTAAAAGCTAAAGTTTTTCTCCCCAGTGAATTCAACAGAACTGCACATAGCACTGTTATCTGTAGTTGTTATTTATTTATTTATTTTTTTTCAGAAAATTTACTGAGTAAATGTAAATGTTTCTGGGTCAGTAACTCACTGATATTGGGTAAGCAGCTATGTAGCAATGTTGAAACGTTAAGAAAGACATTATAACAGCCTTGAGTTGATTGTAGTGAAATTCTGTGAAATGTATAATCATGCTGAATTTAAATACAAATTCCATCTCAATATGATACATACTATAATTAGTATTATATAATACATTAATTTTAAGCAGTTGTACTTTAGCCTTATATTTGATATCAAAACAGTGTTAGACTCACCCATGCGTGCTAATTGCTGGTTCACTCCCACATGTCTCTGCAACAGAGATTACTGGCACCCTGGATGGCAGGCTTAAACTGGGCCTCCTGTCTGACTGGCTGCGCCGGATGAATGGCTGGGGCCCTCGTGCAGACACTGGCAGCCGACCACGCTCACCCCAGGGACGAGGCAAGACACTGCTACCCGAGGAGGCCCATGCTTGAGGGGGCTTGGGTGTAGGAACGGGCTGAGCTTCAAATAACGATGATGAGACTGGACAAAACACTGATCGAGCATTGCTAAACACTCTTGAAGAGTCTTCACTACTGTTTTCTCTAGACCAGCGCTGCACTTTTGGGGAGGCAGGAGGCGACGGTGCCTTAAACGGGTAGGTAACCCCTTTCACAGTGATTGGGGTGTGGTCTTGCCATGTTGCGGGCGTGCTTGGCAGTGTTCGTTGGCCAGCAGAAGGTGGTGTGGGGAGTTTACGAACTACTGGAGGGCTAGAAGAAGTTGAAGAAGAAGGTTGACTTTTCAGTACTGGAGGACTAGGCAGTCTCCGATGTAACAGAGGTGTGGATGGCAACACTCGAGTTCTGAATGCAGTTGGAGTGGCAGGGGTTTGGTTCTTGCAGGCAGTGATTGGCACTGATTCACTTGTACTGTTCTCCTTTTGTGAAACTTCTATGTCACCTTGGCAGCTGGAAAGCTGTCTTTGGCCCTGCTCTGCCATAAGTTTCTCTGTCGGCGAGTCAGAAGAATGCCTCAAGTGGATTATCTTTCTTGCTTGTTTGTAGAGGGAAGCAGCCTCCTCACTTTCTGTGTCTGTTTCATGGCTGGAATCATGGTGACCACCCTTCAAAACGCCTCTGGTATTCTTGTTTTTTGAACGAACTGGTGACATGCTAACAGAGCCTTTACACAAATTCCCCTTACTGGGTAGCACTGTAACAGACTGAAGAGTGGCACGTAACCTCTGAGACATCTGAGTCCTTTTTGGCAGAGTGGATCGGCCCCTGCTTGGTACATTTTCTTCCATGTCTTTTGTCTCTGCATTTTCAAAGGAATTGTCCATGAGAACCTCAAGTGGAGGCGGTGGTAGATTGTCAACATCAAGATCCTCTGTCCTTTCAGAGCACTGTGACTCTCCTTGACTACTGAGAATGCTATTTTCATTGAATGCTAATGTGGCAGAGGGACCTAAACCTGGAATGATGAGAACACCACATTTTCTAACACCTTTAAGAGGTCCAAGAACTGTTGCACTGTCTGGGGTCTGCTTACTTTCCTCCAACCCCTGACTGAAGGTGTCAATAAGTTTTTTAACAGAATTCCTTTCCCTATACAACCCTGAAGATTGGCGGGGTGATGGTGGAGGGCTTGGCATAGGTGTTACCTTAACAGGCCCTTTAACGGGAGGGGTTTTCTTGTCCTTGTCCTTTTCCTTTCCCTTTCCTTTGTCCTTTTTCTTTTTTCCCTCCATTTCTTCCTTCACACTTTCTTGTTCTACTTTTGCATTAGATGCCTTTCTTTGATTACTTGGAGAAAAAATGATCCTATTCAAAGATTGCTGCCTGTCTGCAGCAACTGATGAAATGATTTGTGTTTGCGGTTGCTGGATTTTTTTAGATGATCCTGGCTTTGTATTTCCTTCACACTTAACCTTGGTCATTCTATCCAGCCTTTGGTTGAGTTCCTTTTGAGTTCTCTCCAGTTCAATGAGTGTAGGGTCGTCTACTTTATTACGCAGAGAGTCTGCTGACCTTGAACGTTTGGTAACTGTGGTCTTTTTCTTAGATGTCTTAGAGGCAGCTGTTTGAGGTCTTTTATAACTTTTATCACCATCCTCAGTCCACTGACTACTGCTGTTTGTGTTACCTGCCTGTCTTGCTTTTTCTCCCGGTCCTTGGGATGGCAAAAAACGAATCCGGCCACTAATGGCATCTTTTAGCTTTAATGTCATTTCAACATTTTGTGGATTCTCTATTCGTTTTGCTGGCAAACGACGTGGTTGCCTCTGGTTTGGAATACAATAATCTATTTGTTGGCTTCTGTTCTCCTTGATATGTTCATCTTCACTACCATCCTCCACATCATTCCTGCCACCTTCATCCAAGGAGACAGAGCCAAGTACTGATTCCCTATCCCTCTGTTCTTTTTCTGTAATAGTGCAAGTTGAGTCTAAAGAGTTAAGAGAGCTGCTGTTGCTTATTGTTTTGAGAAGTCTTCCTCGGTATGAGCCTTTGTGAATTGGTGCAGAACCATAAGGGCTATTTGATGTAGCACAAATAGTTCCAGTTGACTCACAACTTTCCCTCCGTTGACATTGTCTCTCTGAACCTGCCAAGGACTCGCTTTCTGCCCCAAGTCCACTGTCTTCACTAAATAGTGCCGAGTCTTCTGGGCCAGGTCTTTTCTGTGATGCTGCCTCAATCCGGGAAAGCAGCCGCAATAATCTAGACTCTGATGCACGTTTTATCCTGAGTTTCTCATCTAGAATTTCAGTAATGGAGGAAAAGTAATCCACCGAATCCTCAAGTGACGTATCTCCAATTCCACACAATGATTGACCTACCTGACGCATCCTCTGTACAGTGTACTGAAGGAGTTGTTGTAGTAGGTCTGGTGGTGGCTCACTGCATACAGGAGAGGTCACATTTTTTGCCAAGTTGGAGGAAGAGGAATTATTTTTATCACAAGGCCAGGCCAGATGGACTCCGTTTTCTTTTAACAGCATCTCCCCCTCTTCTGCTATTTCTTCCAGCCCTTTGTTTATTTCCTCATACCGAAAGACCATGAATGCCACCATGGGTTGCAAGGAAATTTGAGTTTGGGCTGCCTGATCAAGTAACCCCAACAGATTTTCATATTTACTGATGCTGGGGTTAAGATATGCATATGCTGCTTGATGAGCTTTCACAAGTGCCTCTGGAAAGTCAACTTTTTCTTCATTAAGAAATGTTCTTTCTTTTTCTTTTTTCCTGTTCAGTTTGACACCTTTATGGCCTTTCTTTAACTTCTTTGGTCCCTTTTTCTCATAAACCTCTTGTTTTTCTTCTTGTTGTTCCTTCCCTTGAGATAATATATCAATGTTAATATCGTGTGTACCCAGTTTGGCAGAAGCAGCCCCTTCAGGCTCAGCCGTAGAGGATTTCCTTCCTAACAACGTGGAACTTGTGTTATTCCGAACCGTTGAGTTGTCTCTCGCTGTGTCCTGTCCACAGGATTCTCCACTGCTCCCATCATAAGATTGTGATTCTCCAAGTCTTTCATGAGTCCCTGGAAGTAGAGTTCTTCCTCTTCTGAATGCACCTTGTGCTGTGTCGAGACCGTTCCCACGTGAAGGAGTGCAGCCCATTTTAGAGTAATTACAGTTCACTATGATTTTGCAAAAATACAGTCAAACAATGACAAGTAGGCAGACCACTCCATCTTACAGCAGGATGGTTTAGGATCACCAACTGCATTTGTAATTTTCAGTTGACTCTAATTACCATACATAGTGCCAAAATAGTCTCTTCACTTTCAGTTAAAAAAAGAAAAAAGAAAAAAAAAATATTCCACCACTGATTAAAACTGTATTTCGTTTGAAGAAAGCAATGACAAACATTTTTTCTAATGCTGTTGAGGTCCTCTGTACCTTCTGGAGGACAAGCAGCTGAATGGATTAAGGATTTGAGAGTAGTCCTAAGCATGTGCATATGTCACCTTAGAGCAAATACAACGCACAGTCTCAATACTTTAAGCTCATTAAGGTAATCACAGTTGTTTTCAGGTAGCTTTTTATAGCTCAAACCCAGTGTCCAATAGCAGAGTTGATCTAAAATAAGTTTCTGTTGAGTGAACTCTTGTAATAAAAAAAAATATATATATTCCACTAGCATTCATGCATCTTGTTTCAACTTTTTAAACAGATAAATATATTTATTCGGGAAATATATTTTATTGCAGCAAATGTCTGTTGTTTTAAATAAGACATACAGTTCACATCTTAATAAATGGCGTGAATATAATAATTGTGGTTAGATATCTGATGCTCTGGTTCTCTCCCCTTAACACTTGTGTACTGGCAAAGTGACTGTTTATTAGTACTTACAAAGCACCTATTAATACTCTTTTCTGCATGACATACCCTAACTTAACAATTATGTTGCAAAAGTCATAGATTATTGAGAATTTGACCTTAAAATGAAGTGTAACCATTGCAAGTTGCTTATAATTAAGCAATAAATCACAAGCAAGAGTGCTGCTACCCTTTGTGTTGTGTTATGTCTTGCTAGTTTATTAATTAACAAGTCAGCAGTAATCCACCAGATATGAATTATTTTAAGGAAAAGTAGATTCTTCATGAAATAAGACAATTTAACATTGTGTGTACTGTGCACTCATCTAATAGATTTGTTCCTAATAATTTTTGGAACAAATGTCTAGTAAGGAAACCCAAACCAGTATCTACTGAATGTATTTAGTGACCCCATTATAAAACCAGTCTCCTGTGTTATCTCTCGGATAAAGTTGATGATGATGATATTGGCTTTCGCAATATATGCCACTCGAGTAAGCTGTTCTCTGCAGAGAGACCATTTATTTTACGAAGTGACAAAAAAAAAAAAAAAAAAAAAATAAACTCCATAACATGACACCAAGATTGCAGCTGCTTGAATTGAATAGCACTTGTACATTAGCAATGTAAACAGGTGTAAAACAGACCCACACAAAAGGTAAATTAGCATGCTTAAGAAAATGTGTCCAGTCTCATTGAAAGTCTGATGTAGCTTTCTCCATTTGAAGGCCATCAAATAGCAGATAGATGCTAGCAATACAAAATAGCAAAGCATGATGGCAAATCCAATGCCAGAACCTTTATTGCACTGTACAGTATTCATTATGCTTTGGTCAGAATGAAATATCTCCACAGCTGGAGTATAAAAAAAAAAATCAACAAGAAGATGCAGATGAGGACTTGAATGTGAGTACCACAGGTTATGATGGCATATGACTTTTAAAACTTTTTAACACAATCATGGCGATGCAGTACAAGAAACCATGCAAAGGTGTGCAGAGCTTTAACCAAAATACACAAGACTGTGAGTGAGAACCCTAAGGCATACAAGATCTGTCGGCCCTGCAAATGTGAAATTTGGGTTTGCCAATGAACAATATGATGCTAGTAAAGCGGAGTGCTAAGCATGCCATGATTAGACAACAATGTTTCTCCCTGCCTGTTTCATGACTGGTTTTCCATAAAACACCAAAAAGATGATCAGGGTGAAGAACAACATCAGATAACCTAATACAGTAAATGTAAGTAGAACTATAGCTTGGGACCCATCCCATTTCCAGTATTCCTCTTCTTCTGGCTTACAGAAAGGCAATGTGGTGAGTCTAAAAGAAAGACAAAGTTGATTTTATTGTAAAGTATATTTAAATCAAGAAAGTACATTTTCCCTATGTATGTGTGTCATAATATGCATTTTACCTTTTAAATTTGTTTTGACATATTTAAAAACTGGGCTTTAACATGACATCTGTGGTTGAAACAGCATGATCAACAAAAACTAGTAGTATGTCAGGATGTAACAATTCACTGAATTTACGTTGCAGTAAAATCTATTATACAGATTAGACAATAACATTTTCCTGCAATTTATTATTATTATTATTATTATTATTCAATTGAATTGATTATGATTATTGAATTTTAAGCAACAACAACATTTTCTGATTTTAGTTGTGTGAATGAGATGCAAATGTCACTCTATGACAGCAGGTGGCACTAATTGAACAGCAAGTATTTATAGGCAGTTGCCCCATTAAGACCGAATGCACACAAATGTTTTAAAATGCCTGAATGGCAAGGCTTAGAAACAAGTGCAAACAATCAACTATGATCCATTTCACCCCTTACATTCACTTGTCAAGATAGCCCGTTGCCCAGGGCAGTAATGCATTTTGGTAGCCCGACTGAAAAACACAAAAGCCCCGGGACGTTGGGCTAGCTATTTTGCGAACCCTGAATATGTAACATAAATCCTGTCTTTGTTTAACAGTCTGTTTTGTATTTTTGTTTTCATGTCTTGTCTTTTCTGCTGTTCATTTAGCTGTCTTCGTCACTATCATGTTGATGTCTTTGTTATTAAAACTTCTGATCTATTAGAGGAGTATTTACTCATTCTGGGGTGTTTTTGCTGTGCAGGGGCTGTGAGTGGGGTTTTCTTATAACGTACGCAATGCCTTAATGCATTATTTTCTTGGTTGTTAATTCGAAACAGTTCACCAAATCGAACTGAATCGTTTGAAATCCACAAATCGACACCCTTCAGAAAGGCAGGGCATCGAGGAAAAACAATAATGCACATTATATGGAAAATATATTTTAAAAACTTTATAAACACATTGCATTACACCAAATAAATGATAAAATAATGCTATTTTAGCAATGTCATATGACCATGTTAAATAAGATTTGTAAAATATGTTTTTTTTTTTCAGAGTTCTTAAATGCAATAAAACATTAACGATATTTTTGCAGAATATATCTATACCATAATCTTATACAATTTATAGTTGATTGTCATCCTTTTTTAGCCTGTAAATAATGTTTTCCTAGATGTTTCAAGTATTTTTTATTTTTTTTTTAGTTGGTGAGAGGGAAATGACAAAGGAAGATTGAAGGAGTCTTCAGAGGGAGCGGTCTTGGGACAGTCCCCGTAACTCTGAGCGGTGATCCATCAGATGGCATCAGTGCCCATAACTTCAGGTTGCGGTGAGTGTATGGGTCAGTACACGTGCATCATTTAAGGGGGGCACAGATCAGGATTTTTGAAGCCGATCGAAGATCACAGAAAGCAGTATCTGCCGATAACGATCACAGATACTGATAACCTTTTTTTTTATTATTATTTATAACTATATATTTATACTCCAATCAGGATTTTTAGACAATTATTCGGGGACTGAATTTTATTTGTGAAAATGGGGGGAATTCCCCTCTTAGCTGACTCTTGTGAGAACTGCCTTTTCTTTTGCATTTAACCACTTAACTGTCACTCACTTTTTTGAACATTGACTTTGTAATGCACGATCCAAACTTAAATTTATATTATAATTCATGAATGAAAATATGTTTTAACATGATATTGGTGCATGGTAAATGTATATTGATGTATGATTTACATGGTAATGCAATGTTTGATTTTAAAATGGGTTTTAAAGAATTAATTTTGAGATTTTAAGTTTTCAGTTGATATATAATTTCTGATGATTTTTAAAATGTGATAGAGAAAAAGGCAACAAATATGCCTTTAACCCTAACCCTAAAGGTCAAAACTCCTGTGTTATGATGCAGATTTTTGAGGGTGCACTAAAGTCATAAATTAATCGATTACTTTTCCTACATAATTAAAAAAAAAAAAAAAAAAAAAAAAAACATTGGTAAAATATATATTCGGGAGTCTTAGACCTTTCCATCGATATATAGTTTGTCAAGATTAGATTAGATTTAATTGTAATATAGTGAAGTAAATGTAGGCATTATTAAAAACAATTCTGACGTTCATAAAGAACTTTGTTTTTCTACCTCCACGAGTGCCATCTATTATTTCCTTGTTCATCTAAAAGTGCTCTTTCCCTTTAAACATAGCCAAAAAGCGTGTTGACTGTTCTACACAGTAGACATTAAATAATATGCAGTTATTGTGTAATTACTACATTTTCATGTCAGTCCATATATTTACTGAAAACAATGTGCTGTTATTTTAATTCAGTGCAGCAATAATAGATTTTAATAATAAACCTTGATTGTGCAAGTGACAATTCCTATGTTACTTATCCAGCTCGCTTATAGACATACGTGATGTGGGGTGATTTGAAGCCATTTACTTATTTTGAGAGAGAAACAGAAGCATCATCAGCTTGAGATTGAGCCTTTTTAGAGACCACCGTTCAATCATCACAACGTGATTATCGGCCGATAGTTATTGGTAGCCGAGGAGTCAGAGCACTCCTAGCGTCATTCATCAAAATCTCCTCTCACTTTCAGTTTAGCCCCTGTGAAAATGTTCTCATGCAAGCTTTTAAGTAGGTCACACACCAAAAATGATGACACTTTGGTTATCTAATTAGATTCTGCCTGCTGCTGTACAGAGATGGATTTATTTTTCTCCGGTCAGGCAGCTGCCTGGCCAATAAACAACTTATTTGAGTGAGTGAAGTGACATACAGCCAAGTACAGTGACCCATACTCAGAATTCATGCTCTGCATTTAACCCATCCAAAGTGCACACACACACACTGTGAACACACATCCGGAGCAGTTGGGAGTTAAGTGCCGTGCTCAAGGGCACCTCTGTCGTGGTATTGCAGGCCCGAGACTCAAACCCACAACCTTAGGGTTAGGAGTCAAACTCTCGAACCACTAAGCCACGACTTCCCCATTTAGCTGTTTTCTGAAATGTAGCCTTATTTATGCAGTAAAGTTTTAGACCCTAAATTGTGGACTTTGCTTAAGCTGCTGTAAAAGTGAAGTATTGACAAGGTCACATAAATTATTTTCCAATTTTCTGCCTGTCAGCACTGATACATCATTCTCTCTCTCTACTCACATCTAATTCACTCTCACACTTCACTTTAATTCACTTCAAACAGAGATGTTTAACTGAATTTGAGTGATCGGGCTCATGCTCAGCATGGATAAATAAAAATGAATAGGATATTGAATAATAATTTATATTGACTCTAGCTTATTTTTAGTTTCTGGGGTTGTTTAAAGATCTTACAGATTTGACTGCTTTGTTCTGCAGAGTTCTCTTTCTTTGACCCAAATGATCCTCTGTGTCGGGAAGTTCTGTTGGATCCACAGACCTCTGTTCCTGAGCTCTTCGCTGTTCTCAGACAGTGGGCTCCTCAAGTCCAGTGGAATATTAGTGTCTTTGGCAATGAGGTCAGAGTTCTTCTGAGTGTCAATCTCATGCTTTTTAAAGATGATATGAAATGCAATGATGCACATTTGAATTAAACTGACACACTTTAGATTTTTTTCAGGTTCTGTACAATAATAAAGATGAATAAAGATGAATAAATAAAGATGAATTAATTAATTAAAACTTGAAAACATTTAATTTTAACTAGTTGTCAACATTTCATTCTATATAAGGTGGAAAAGAAGGCTTTTTATAAGAGCAGCATGAGGCACAAGGCTGTACTTTGCATAATAATGCATGTTCAAAACAATCACTTCAGGAAAAAAGAAACTGCCGTTAAACTGTATTAATTGTACAAAAAAAAAATATATAAAAATAATAACAATAATTATATATATATATATATATATATATATATATATATATATATATATATATATATTCCTACAGTACTTGAAATATATCCCATAATCCTTAAATAGATGATTATTAGTATATTATTATACTACACCTGCAGCACTCTCCAATAATTTCTCATTTTCCCACTCTCCCCGTTTGACTGGAAGAGGTGGAGGTACTGGTCTGCTCATCTCTAATGATTGGAAATTTACTCCTTTACCATCTTTGGGTATCAGCAGCTCCTTTGAATCTCATTCAGTTACTGTTACCTACCCTTTTAAAATACATTTTGTAGTTGTCTATCGACCCCCAGGACCACTGGGTAACTTTTTGGATGAATTAGATGTGTTGCTCTCAACCTTTTCTGAGGATGGTACTCTCCTAGTTATGCTTGGAGATTTAAACATTCATCTAGATAAACCTCTGTTTGCCGATTTCCACTGCTTGCCTCTTTTGATCTCAACCGAGTGTCAACTACTGCTACTCACAAATCAGGCAACCAACAGGACCTTATTTATACACGACACTGCTCTACTGATCATGTTCTGTTTACTCTACTGCACACGTCGCAACACTTCCTCCTCACTCTTAACCTCAACATGATCCCTGACACATCACTTACCCCTCCACATGTTATCTTAGAAGTGTCAAAACTCATCCTTTCTAATCACCCTACAACTTGCCCCCTTGATCCAATTCCATCTCATCTCCTTCAAGCCATTTCTCCTGAAGTTGTACCTGCACTTACTCACATCATCAACATTTCCCTCCACACTGGTGTTTTCCCCTCATCATTTAGACAGGCACGTATAACTCCACTACTTAAGAAACCCACCCTCAACTCATTTCTTTTAGAGAACTACAGACCAGTTTCCCTTCTTCCTTTTATTGCAAAAACACTTGAACGAGCTGTGTTCAAACAAGTCTCTACATTTCACACACACAACAATCTCCTTGACAGCAACCAATCTGGCTTCAGAAGTGGACATTCAACTGAGACGGCCTTGCTCTCTGTGACGGCCCGAGTGGTGGCCGCACAAGAGTGGTAAAGTGGATGTATCCAGCGCACACACACATGCATACATATATTTACACGAATGACATTCATTTCAGAATGAGCTTTATTTAAACTTCTTATTCATTTTCATTTGTTTCAGTATGATCGCATAAGTAACCACAGGAAACACAATTCATTCATTCATTCTCTATTTATTGTTAGGTTTGAATAAGTTTACATTTACATTCACAATACATTGTGACTGATTTGAAGTGCACACAAATTAGTTATGTTGTATCTGTTATTTATATTTGTTTCTATTTTGAGTTTAAGTTTACCGGTGATCAACTTCAGCCATGGTCCGTTGCAGCCGCATCCTGGTGTGACGAAAAACAAGAGTCTGGCAGGAACACCATATTTAAGCTTATTGGTTCCGTCTGGACGTACCATTCACTGGGAGTTTCCGGGGGGGGAGGAAGGAACGTTGATGTGTTTATTAATTGATTTATTTAGTTGTACATATATGATATTTGATTACATTTTGCTTTCCTTATCTTTATTTACAATGTATCTCTGTTTGATTTGATTTTGATTTATGTAAGGTTATATGTTGTATGTAAACATATAATTTGTAATGGGCCCATCCCTTCCTTTATAAACTGTTGCTTTGTTCATTTGAGCAGGTCAGTTTTAGTTTGTTTGTTTGGTTTTTGTCCAATTGTTTTGATCTCGGTTTCTGTTTGTTTATTTTTGTTGTAAGTGTGTAAAGTTATTTTGTTTTGGGGTTCAAATAAAGACCCATTTGTTTGCGCAATGCTTGTGTTCCTTGTTCTTGGCTTCTCAGTCCCACACACTCTCAGTTGTTGAAGCTCTAAGACTGGCAAGAGCAGAATCCAAATCTTCAGTATTATCCTGCTTGATCTGTCCGCTGCTTTTGACACGGTTAACCACCCGATCCTCCTATCAACGCTACTGGCGAAAGGCATCTCAGGAACAACACGTCAATGGTTTGAGTCTTACCTATCAGATACTTCAAAGTATCTTGGAGAGGTGAGGTGTCCAAGTCTCAGCATCTAACTACTGGGGTGCCTCAGGGTTCAGTTTTTGGACCACTTCTCTTCTCTGTCTACATGGCATCATTAGGTTCTGTCATTCAGAAACATGGCTTTTCATACCACTGCTATGCTGATGACACTCAACTCTACCTCTCATTCCATCCTGATGATCCAACGGTAGCTATTCGCATCTCAGCTTGTCTAACTGACATTTCTTCCTGGATGATGGACCATCACCTTCAACTCAACCTTGCCAAGACAGAACTGCTTGTGATTCCAGCAAACCCATCGTTCCATCACAATTTCACCATCAAGTTAGGCACATCAACCATTACTCCTTCAAAAACAGCTAGAAGCCTTGGAGTTATGATTGATGATCAGCTGACTTTCTCAGACCACATTGCTAAAACTCTCCGATCCTGCAGATTTGCTTTATTCAACATCAAGAAGATCAAGCCCTTTCTTTCGGAACATGCTGCACAACTCCTTATTCAAAATCTTGTTCTGTCCAGGCTGGACTATTGCAATGCCCTCTTGGCAGGTCTTCCAGCCAATTCTGTCAAACCTTTACAATTAATTCAGAACGCGGCAGCAAGATTAATTTTTAATGAGCCAAAAAGAATACACGTCACACCTCTGTTTATCAATTTGCACTGGCTTCCAATAGCTGCTCGCATAAAATTCAAGGCATTGATGTTTGCCTAAAAAACTACCACTGGTTTTGCACCCATTTACCTAAATTCATTATTTCAGACTTATGTGCCCTCTAGAAGCTTGCGTTCTGCAAGTGAACGTCGCTTGATTGTGCCATCCCAAAGAAGCACAAAGTCACTTTTACGGACTTTTAAATGAAATGTTCCCTTCTGGTGGAATGAACTCCCCAACTCAATCCGAGCAGCTGAGTCCTTAGCCATCTTCAAGAATCGGCTTAAAACACATCTCTTCCATCTTTATTTGACCCTCTAACTTTAACACTCACTATTCTAATTATATTCTTTAAAAAATCGAACTACCTTTCTAATCTTTTTGTATTCTATTTTCTTTTCATTTATTATGCAATTGTATATGTGTGTTTGTATGTGTAAAGACCTCTAACTAGCTTGCTCTATTCTTTTATTTTTTTATTCTATCTGTTTTTATTTTTATTTATTATATTAGTTAAAATCCCATGCTACGTGTACTGTGTTAACCTAACTGAGACTTGTTATAGCACTTATATATCATTGCTCTTTTTGTTGTTTTTGATTGCTTCCACTGTCTTCATCTGTAAGTCGCTTTGGATAAAAGCGTCTGCTAAATGAATAAATGTAAATGTAAATAAAACTTGTGCCGGAAAAAAATGTGCCGGAGAGCACATCAAGGATCAAATTAAAAAGTTTTCTCTTTAATTTAATAGCGATTTTGCAAAAAATAAATATCATAAATTTTTCCTTGATTTACAGAAGATACACCCTAAAATGTAACTCAGTGTAACATACTTGTCAGGCATATTTACAACAAATATAAATTTATGACATATTAAAAGACTAATTACTTTCACCTCAAATACTAATTAGTTGTAATTCTTTATTATTATTATTATTATTTTATAAATTTTTTTATTTGCCACTATCCTAGGTTTTTGCCCATTGGTCAGTAATTATTATTTAAAACACACAATAAAATGTTATATACTCCCTTATTATTTTATATATTTTAATACGTACAAGTCAAAATAAGCTTTTCCTCTACGTCCGCTACGTTCTTAAAACTCAGGCAATTTGATAATATCTAGAACATCAAAATCAACTGCGGGCGGCAGATCCTTTTCCTATTTTTTACATAAATATTGTGTGATCCTTTTCCTAATTTTTACATAAATATTGTGTTACACTGAATGACAGAATGGATAATTTTATTCTCCAAAAACATATTTGAAATCTTAAAAGTTGACACTTTGTTTACATTTAATGTTCTTTGCATGGACATAAAAAAAAAAAAAAAAAAACTAAAAAAGAAAAAAAAAAAACCTTTTGTATAAAGTTAGTTTGAAGCGGACAACTTAATGTCTTTGACCCAAAAACTAAATGTAAATAGGTAAAAAAAAAAAAAAAAAAAAAAAATATATATATATATATATATATATATATATATATATATATATATATATATATATTTTAACATGATTATGCCTTAAAATGAAAAGATTTGGGCTGAGGTAACACCCAGAACAACCTTAGCGACCCTGCTGCAATGTTGATTAACACAAACACCATTCACAATTTCTTCAGAAGATGCAAAAATCTAGCTTGAAAATCTAAATTGTCCAGAGGAAAGGAATGTAATTACATTTAGACGAAATTTTTTTTTAAAAAGAAACTTTTATTTTCTTCTGAAAAACATTCACTGATTAATTGTGCGTAACAAGGCCAGTTATATTTAATCTCTAAACAGGGTCAATTTTAATTTCATGTTTTCTTGCAGCTGTCATTAAACAATACCCACACAACTTTCTCACCCTAAGCTCAGTGTCAGGCTTTGTTGAATGAAATATTATCTTTGCAGACAGTGTGTGTCTCTGTCAGCATGCATTTTTCAGCTGGATGTCCTTGCTATATCTATTCAAGTGGGAAATTTTGTGCTCTGTAGATTCTGAATAGAGGCTGTGGTATCAGTGACACAGATGGTCTCACTGATATGACTTTGCTGAACTACTGCTGAGCTCCAGGAATAGGTGAGCATGTATTCAACTGAAAAAAAAATAAAAAAATAAAATAATAATAATAATAGTGATTAATATGGCAGATCTTTGATACATACACCGGAAAAAGAACCGATATGAAATCACATCTGATTGCAGGTGACGCCGAGAGTGCGGCCGGTTTCGTCCGTCAGCTGTGGTTGCTGGGAGCCGAGCCATCCGTACCACTGGACCAACATGAATGTGCTCCACTACGTCACATTTTTCGATGTCTCGAGTGCTTCTGCAGGCTTCACAGTCGGGAGGTGAGGAGAGATAATGGAATAACAGTGGGAATCAAAATAGCAGTTTGAATGTCATGGCAAACTCAAGTGCTTGTGTGATGATGTCCATATGTGGTCTGTTGGGTTTCAGAGGTGGATGCGACCTGCAGTGATTTTGAATCCGGCACTGCGCTGTACATTTCTGCCTCGAACCTGTCTACCTCTGCAGTGAAGTGTCTGCTGGAGCTGGGAGCCAACCCCGCTTTTAGGGTTTGTGATCTTCTGTACGGCTACTAACAACGCAAACTTTAATCAAGGTTTCTGTGTTTGTTTTTCAAGTGTTTATTGTAAATCTGCATTATCATATTGGAGCTGTGACAACTCAAGTAGTAAACATGTTCACTTTGCAGGAGAGCAATGTCTGCAACCAAATTCTGGCTCGAAACTGGTCTATGTCATGCCTTGTTCTCCCTAACTTTCAAAACTTGCAAAAGATAATTCGGGAAGGGTGAGACGAATCAACTTGAATTCCATAACTTTTTGCCAGCATGGTCTGAAGATGATCTGAGCCAATTTTGGTGAGAATCAGACTAACCGTCTAGGACGAGTTCGAAAAAGTTGATTTTACGAACATTTAAAAATAGTGAAAAAAATAAACCTATTTTATTTTTGGTGTTCATTCGACTCGGCATGCGCCAAGGATTCAGAGGAAATCGTAATATACTGGCTTATGGTTAAAAAGTTATTTGCATAAACATGAGTGCAACTTTGTCACTATGCACCTTCGGAGCTTGGCCCTTAATAATAATTCACATGTTATTGATTTTTTATTTTTATTTTAGAATTGTAGAACTGCATATCTCAGTGTGGGGGGAAAAAAATCATCAGTCTACAATTTGTTTTAGATGGATGGTTGAGTAGATAGTTTGGTAGATAAATGGATATATTATTAGGTGAACACAAAGGGTCAGGCTGACGCATACACTCACACATTCACAGCCAGCTTTATTATTTTCCTTTCAGTCTGTCTCATCAGCACAGCGGTAGATTAGCCATGCTCATTTCTCTCCCTGAACTCATTTTACACTCACGGAGCATCACTGCCAGGGGTCATTCTCTTCACAAACAGCAGATGCCACTGAATTATTGATATTACTTAAGCTTTTGTAAAATTCATGCATTTAATTGCAGCAGGCCTTTTAGTAGGGCGTTAGTCAGAGAGGTTTGTTTGCATGTAAAGGGTTTATCAGCTCTGCTGCCAGAACATAGAATAGGAACTGTGTGATGTTGCCGGTATTTTTTATTTTTTTATTTTTTTGTCTCTATGTTGTGAGGAAGCCAGAGTTTTCCATCCTTCATTTTTTACCCCACGTTATCTCTGCCAGTAGCATGCCTTGTTTTTCCCAGTGTTTTTGCTCTGGGCATCTGTCCATTGCTCATCAGGCAGGAGATGTTTTTTGAACTCGTTTTTTGTTTCTCAACTGACACTCTAATAGAGATATCGTCAGTGTGGGAAACATTCATCAAATCATCTGATAACATCATAGCGACAAGCTTGGCAGACTTTCGTGTAAGTGAAGAATGTTCTGGAGCAGCTGAGATTTAACCATAAAAATATTCCTTGTTGCCAAGCAACAACACTGACAATAGGAAACAAAGGTAGAATATCTGAGAAGGAGTTTGGAAAATAGCAGACTGTTGTTGTTCACCGTCACCCAATTACTCCTGTTTTGCTTTATATTGGCCAAAAACATTTTTATATTGCACACTATAATCCTTTATTTTTCCTTCTTCATTCTTTGTCTCTTACAATGTTATTTCATACGCCTAAATGTGGAGTTATATTACCATCTTTCATCTCTCTGACATGGACCTCTTCATCATTATGAAATGGAATAGTTGATCTTTGTACAGTCACTTTTGTTAACCACTAGGGTGCAGTCTTGGGCAGTGCAAATGAGGTACACTGGGAGCACTCAAGTGGGTTGAACCTTTTTTTTTTTTTTAAGGTGTAGGGTCAGCTTCAGTTTCAGAAAATATTATGTTGTTTGCTCTTTGATACCAGAGGAACATGATCATGATCATATCACCTTTGAATAATTCTGGAAAATTCTGCATTACATAAGCAGCGACTGATGCAGTGAATTGTTTCAGACTAATAACGTATGAAAAAATACTATATATATATATATATATATATATATATATATATATATATATATATATAATTACATTAATTTGGCTATATTCTTCAGCTTGCGTGGTCATTGCAATACTGAGCTTCATTAATTTTATCTTCTGAGCATCATCATTATCAAACCCCCTCAGGCCTTCTGAACAGAAAACGTTTTCATTTAGTGACATGAAATGATAATTCAGCACTGTGTGCATGTATGTGCTTAAACTTTGCATGTCTTTTTGAATTTATGAACAATTAACTGTACAGGCAATAGATTAAAAAGATGAGCAATGCATGAAACCTCTGATTATTGAATAAATTACCATGTTTTCTCCTGTCATGATAATGGTGATAAACATTTATTCAGCACCATTTTATATGCAGTTCAACTTTAATTTTAGCTGATGGGGATATAGCCTAAGCACAGGTTAAGCGTGCTACTTTCTACTAGTCAGCATTTCTCCCATCACTGTGTGCCTACACCATCCATCTCTTGGATATTTTTTTTGTACCAACAAACACAAGCCGAGTCACGACCTTTGTAGTTTTCTGTGATTCAGCTAAAAAAAAAAAAAAAAAAAAAAAAAAAAAAGGATCAAAGTAAAGGTTCTGGAAGTGTTTGAGTGTATGTTTTTGTGATTGCACAAGCAAAATTTGCAGCTTCTGAAGAAAATCACCTGTAGAAAAGCTATCTTCCAGAACCTAGTGAGCCTTGCTGCTACTCTTATGTAAAGCATGGCAGCGTTAGGGCGGGGCTTGATGGGGCTATAGCTCCATCGCAAACTTGCTTAGTCCACGTACAGACCGCCCACCATGCCAGAGCATTCCTCACGATGGAGCAAATTTTTGAAAACTGCTTATGTGGAAATATTTTTCTGAATTGTTGGCAATTGATCTATGAAAAAAAAAAAAAAAAAAATGCCAGTTGGCATTGAGAGTGACTGACACTTGATGGTCCAAAATTCTTTTGTAAATAGATGTGTGAAATTAAATAAAAGAAGAAGAAAAAAAATACTCTTTCTCTGTTTTCTATGTGATTGTTTTCTATGTTATTGACTGTATTAATTTGTAAGTGTCATATTTGCCAGTTGGCATTATAAATTATATTACTAATAACAGTTGTTATATTATTAGTAATATAACAAATTATATTACTAATAACAGTGGCATGTGGGAAGTTTAATATATATATATATATATATATATATATATATATATATATATATATATATATATATATATATATATATATTCACTCTTCACTAGTAAATTCCACAAATCATTACAAAGAAGTTACTTAAGAAAGACTTGAGACTTGCTCTCTTGTAAAATTTACTCTAATAATCTCTATGTATGTATGTGTCTATGCATAATTTTATTTATTTACTTATTTTTACAGTTCAAAGCTGAACAAGTAGCATTTCAGTGTATCCCTCCAGTTGAGCATGTGCAATGAAAAGTGTCTTAATAGATCAATAAAAGTGAAGATAAACCATTTTGATCGCCACCTGGTGGCTCGCTGTCATAAAGCCTGCCCTGCATATAAACACTGGGACAGCAAATTACCCTTCAAATACATTTTAGCCAAAGATTGTTTTCGGTCAGCCGTACTTTTAAATACATTTTAGTTTTGCTATAGTAAATCTACATATTCACATTTACATGTGAGCAGCGGCAAGCAGGTGAGGTTGTCATGTTAACCACATACTTTGCCCGCAAACTACAGCTGTGCTTCTATTTTGCCACACTAAACTTAGCAATAAACACGTTGCACAATAAACATGTCTGTCAAAACAATCTTAAAGGAGCCTTTTATTAAGCAAATCAAGGAGTTAATGACTTATCCACTGTTTTTAAAACAGACATCTGTTGGGCTTGATTCAAGTTGATGCACAATGAGGTGCACACTTTCTATTTAGTACTACTGAATAGACAATAAATAGTTATATTCAATTTGGATGTAAATGGTCAACATACAAATGGTGGCATAGTCAGCATAAAAATGTGGATCACCTTTTTCTGATTGTTCGGGTCCAGTATCATAAAGCATGGCATTGATATCTTCATCTGATTTCTCTGCAGTTTGTGTTGTTAAAATGCCCGACATCATTTTATAACACACAACAGGCAAGCATTACTGTTAAGTCTATTATCCACCAAAATGCAGATTTGTCACGTGACAATTCTTGAGATTGTGGAAGACGTTAAGTTTGTTTTGATTTGCTAATTTACTTACAACAACAATTTAAAATGTATTAACTTTTACATGTACTATTATTATATTCATTTTTACTTCATAACATTTTTTTATTCTACCTCTGAATGAAGTTCATCCATGAGGCCTTCAAATGCTAAGTAGGTAGCTCACTAGATTTGGGAACAGATCTTTTGTCTCATGCTGTTTTAGTAAAAGACCCAATTGATGTATGGAGCTGCATGAGACACAACATCACCCAGCAGAGTTGTTTATCTATGATCCCATTACAAATTAAGAGCCCTTAGATTCCAGTTGTCTGGAGCCATACATTCATATGTGTCTGAAGATGGAAAACAACTCCAACATACCATGCTGTCTAATAAATGTGTGGTACATCAAACCCTTTCAGCTTTTCTCAATGCAAAGAGCTCTCTAAATAGATGTCCCAAACATGGACACTGCGTTCCACATATTAATGAGCACAGTGTATGGCGCAGGCGAAATGGGCAAGCACATTAAGCCTAAAGCCCACAGAGAGCCAATGGGCCGAGGAAAAGTGAAACACAGTTACTGCTCGCCAGCCAAGCCATGTCAAGGACAACACATTTGTTTTTGCCATCTTCCTTGTCTGGTTCCAGCTCGGTGCCTGCCACAAAACATTGTTGGATAAGACAGAAGGGCACAATAAGTCCACTACTCAGACAGTTGGCTGTGTAATACATTTACAAATGGTGCTGAGCCATGCTGCAGTAGAGACATTGAACTGTTTGGCTGGAGGGGGCTGATGAGACATACTGTTAAACATTTGCACAAGTTGGTTTGCCATGTCTTGCCATTCAGTGATTCAGTTTAGCTTGCACACACATGATGTTTATAAATACAGTATTTTCTAGAAATAAAGTCACACTGGGTCAAAATTGCAAACAAACAAAAAAAACAGTCACATCGTTGTGTAAGTCACATTGTATTAATACAATCAGAAATAATGTGAAATACCGGTAAATAAACCAAAACATATTTTTGGTCCCCTCACTCCATTACCAATTTTTATTTAATAGTATTCTGAACTGAAAAGGAATGGAAAAATATAAAAAAGTCTGAAACAAATATAAATTATAATGACATTCAGTATAATCAACTATCATTATAAATGCCTGCCTAATTAAATAGTGAATCTGAAATTAAGAGTGTGTGGGGGATGTTCCATTTAAATGAACTTGGGGTTATGTAACCTCTTGACATTCTTCACAAATCCAAATGTGCATTTTGTGCATGTTTTGTGTGTTTGATGTTATAATTGCATTATATAAGTTGCTTTGTAATATAGGTCGCCGGACATTTCAGATAATAAAAGTTTCATGACAGTTAAGTCGTTTACAAAATGGTGTAGCTTTTCCCATAAGAAGCTATTTTCTTTTAACAGTTAGCACTTTAGCATTACTAAATGCAGCATATAAATTATTCTTTTTATGAATAAAATAAAATAAATCAATGACACCTATTTGTTTAGCTTTAACCGCTATACCACGCCACATTCAAAATAAAAATAAAAATGTAGAAGTAGATATTGATGTTTATATATTTCCTTCCAAGTTTGATTTTATAATTATTATTTGTAACTTTAATTATTGTGAATTCATGTGATTGAGGCAGTCATTCTAATTGAGATCCCAGTTGAGATTGTCATTAAACCACAAACACTTACAACATTAAATGTTCCTCCTTAAAAAGCTTTAATTTAGTTAGACACTTTGTTAGTAGCTGGTAGTGAACACTACATTTTTTTTTAAGATTCGCTAGACTGCGGCTTAACTACTTTACATTACAAGTAGATTGTAAATTGCTGTTTCCCTAAAATGGTTTGATGGTCACCTCCCGACCTCCAGGTCTCCTCTCGGACAAAGCTCGCGCCCAGCTTTCAAGTATGGGACTTCACATTGGAGACAAAGTTATTATTGCAGGTCAAAAGGTACTGAATACGTCTTCACTTTTGACCGTGTAATGAGCAAACATATTGTATTTATATTTTTATTGCACACACAGTGGCATCAAAAAGCATTGGCATGCTCAACATTGATATCTCAATGTATTATTAACATTTTCTTTTTGGCATAAGATGCAAAATATCAAAAGTTATATTCACTTTCTCGAACCACTCTGAATAATTTTTCATCAACTTGTCTAAAGGTATTTTTTTCAATATATGAAATACAATGAAAACACTGGTGTAGTTCATTATATGAACAATAATAATAATAGAAATAATACCATAATAATATTATATTGGCATAATACAAAATAAACATATTTACACTATTTTAACATGTAGTTCATTATATTAGCAATAAGCTTATTAAGGAACACTCCGACTTTTTGGGACTTTAGCTTATTCACAGTATCCCCCTGAGTTAGATAACTCCATACATACCTTTTTCATTTCTGTGCGTTCTGTAAGTGTTATTTGACGCACCCACCGCTAGCCTAGCTTAGCACAAAGACTGGATGTAAATGGATAATGGTAGCATAGTAATCCCAATAAGTGGCAAAATAATGCAAACATTTTCCTATTTACGAGTTGTGATCTGTATAGTCACAGCGTGTACAAATAACAAGGCTATATGAGACAGAGACCATTTTTAATCGTATAAATACTGCGAACTATATTCTCACTGGGCGTAGGAGCACAGCTAACGTTACTTGGGCGGAGTGGCTACTTGGGCGGAGTGATTAGCGCAGCACACGAGACGTGAACAAAACAAACGTGACTAACTAGGTAGGCGTGACTCGTGATCATGGCTGACTTTGAGGAATTGTCAGACAAAGGAGGAATTTTAATGTGTATCAAACCAAGATCCAAAACCATATAGTTTTGAGCCAGAATACACAGTCTAGGAGTTACAAACTTTGGAAGCTGTAAGAAAAGATGCCGAAAAGATTGATGTCGAAGGGAGAATCAGAACGAACACGGACTGGTGGTGTAAATTTGGTACATGCCAACCTATGCCGACAGAAACCGAGTGCCTGTATCCTTTAGCACACGTTTCATGGTCCGTGTGGCAACTTGCATTTTTTCAAAATAGTTATCTACAGTAAAATGTTCAGAGCAAACAAAATACTTCGTGATGGTGTTTACAGGTGTGTTTGGATCTATTTCCAGAGCAAGTAGCCATCGATTCATCAGGTCAGCGTTTTTGGTTGGAATTCTATGAAACATCATACTATTACCTATTATAAAGGATATATACATACATATATATATATATATATATACACACACACTATAGGCACACACACAGAGTTCACTGCTCTGTGTGTGTGCATTTCGGGTTAAATGCAGAGCACAAATTCTGAGTATGGGTCACCATACTTGGCTGAATGTCACTTCACTCACACTCACTCATAAATTAGTTAGGTTTCATTAACCTAAAACAATATTCAACACTGCTTTTATACACATACCACACTGCTAGTGTTTTTTTTTTTTTTTTTTTTTAGTTTACATATTCAGTGGACATGTTCAGTTTAATCATTTCTAAATACACACACATATATCTATCTATCTATCTATCTATCTATCTATCTATCTATATATATATATATATATATATATATATATATATATATATACTGGGAAAATTTACATTGCTTAAAAAATCAAGGAAATGCATGTTCTTGTTGGTTCTCACATCAAACGTAAAAACAGGTTAGAGACGTTAGAGTTCAAACATAACATGTTTGCTGTGATTGATATTGATTGAAGCAGTTGAGAAAACAAATTTAATAGAAACAGGTGCACCCCCACACAATGTTCCACAAAATGAGAGTTGTCTGAAAGAAATTACTGCTCCCAGCGAAGAACTAAAATGTCACTGAACGGTATCCTAAAGCTGCCACACAATCAAAATCTCTCTTACATTCTGTATAACTGTCTGCTATTCACTAAAGCTAAAAGGCAGCTCTACTGCAAGCTGTGGCCTATTGTGACATTATCAGTAATGGATGGGGTTTTAGCTGGGATTTTCAAATCTTTGTGCAGTGGGTAGGGAACATGGTGGGGTCAGAAAACTGATTTAAGAGTAAAGAGACCAGAGGGCTTGCTCATCTGCATTGTCCTTGCAGAAATAATTACGTTCATTTATTTGTATTTTTTTGGCTAGCTCTCGCCCTCTCAAAACTACTGTACACTCCAAATTATCAGTTAATGAAATCCTCCACCACATTGGGGCTAAAGTGAGCAGAGTGCCTAGAATCTGCAGATTGGCTAATCAAAACCCGATTATCTTCAGGGATCCTTGGCACCGCTGGCTGTCTTTGATCCCTATTTTACTCTTAACGTTATTTTTATCCAAACTCATTTGCCTGTTTATCAGTGTCGGTGCATAAGAAAACTAGGTCAGCTCTCCAGCAACCAGTCAAACGGGCCTTAATACATGCCACAGTGTGCGAATGTGCTTGTTTGTTTCTGGGATAAAGAAATAATCACTTTTCATTGCTCTCAGGAGTATGGAGCAAGGTAAAGAGAGTGTGAAACAGTTCTATTGAACATGTATTATCGCCTCAGCAGCCCACGCAGCCAAAAAAATATTTCTCACACCATCCCCATAGAGCCTCCCCTCCGTTTGTTAAAGTATTTCTGCAGGATGCTTCTGTGGTCCTGTGATTGAATTAAGGAAAAGTGTAAATCTTAATTTACTATGCGGCTCTTGCTTGTTTTGTAAGGTTGGGTTTTGTAAGGTTCTGTGGCACTATAACTAGAAAACTAGGGACCTTAATTTTTTGTTACTTGCAAATCAGGCACAACAAATCACCAAGGAATGAGTCATTTCACTCCCAGCTACAATTTTGAAAAATGTGTTATGTGATATTTGAGTATCCATTGCTAACTAATGAGTGTAATGCTTACTAACTAGTAAACCAGATGCTGCACTACATGACAGAGCACCAATAAATCAAAAATATTTTGTGTGTTAATCTGAATTCTTGTCTTAACCAGCCACATCTCAGTTGTAATATGATGGTATTTAAGCAAGTGTAGTTTTGCTATAGAAATTCCTCTAGACCAAGCCCAGGACGAGGCCATGCCTTGAGTGGAATGGGCTCTGACTCCTATATGGGTCTGGAGACCCAAGGAGAAGTATGCTAGTGTGATAGTGTCAACTAACCTTTTTTTGCAGCCTCCAGAGCATACAAAGTGTTGAACTTTGTAAGGGAAACAGGTAAATTTAGCTCAAAGGGAATCATTTAAGATTTTAAAGGGAATTTGAACAGAATCACTGTTTCACGGCTGAGCACTGAGACGCCCTGCGATTCACTGAATGAGCCGTTTAACATCAAATCTGCACTGGATTTTAATATCCAAAGTATAGTGAAAACACTATCAATTAGCACAGTAACAAGATCGGCAGTTTAAGACATTAACTTGTAAGCACAAAACACAAGATACTTCGCTTTTCAATATGAATAATCTTTATTAGATAAATCTAAGACATATGAACTAATCTAACACACAGACACATGCACTCACACATTCACACAAGTTGCAGGAAGATCGAAAGTTAGGGAAAGATGAGTTTAAGAGAATGGAAATGTGAAATCCCAAGTTTACAGCAATACGTTAAATTGCATTGACATGAACAACCGCGTGTGGCGGCGCGTCCACACGCAGCGGCTTCTCTCTGTCCCGACAGAACAGTGTTTTTGTGTTTTTTGTCTTGTGAGTCGCAGTGTTTTTGCACGTTGTCGTCGTGTCTACCTGTCTGTAAGCGCAAATACAGTCGCGAGTTTCTGCTCGATGTCGGCAAAACCGCATTTTTACAGTTAAACTCCGCGCAAGCGAAACAGCTGCGGGATCTCGATCTGCTACGGAGGCCTTCACCATCATCGACCCCCACTACTGCATCTCGCCCGCAGCGGAGGCGCCACAAGCGGCGTGAGAGGAAGCAGAAGAGGGGGAAGCGCGGAGGTATCCGGGCTAGGCTAACGGCTAACCCACACAAGCCATCTGTCCCCACCATCGTACTGGCTAACGTACGCTCGTTGGACAATAAACTGGACTACATTCGTTTACTACGCTCAACTCTGTTGTGTTTTTTTGTTCACGGAAACATGGCTCAGCAACAGCGTTCCAGATGGCGCTATTCAGCTCGACCAGCTGACGTGCTATCGAGCGGACAGAGCTCTCGTCGCGGGAGGAAAAACCCGCGGCAGCGGGCTTTGTGTTTACATCAATGACGCGTGGTGCCGCGATACTGTTGTGATCAGCAAACACTGCTCAACCCTGGTGGAGTTTATGATTATTAAGTGCCGGCCGTTCTATCTGCCGAGGGAATATACTGCTATACTGCTCATTTCAGTGTACATTCCCCCATTCAACATCACCAGCAACAGGAACGACGCACTAAATGAACTGTACCAGCACATCAGTGAGCAGCAGATAGCACACCCGGATGCTTTTCTCATCATAGCTGGGGATTTCAACCATGCTGACCTTAAGAGTGTGTTTCCAAAAATTCACCAACACGAGGTAATAACATTTTGGACTTTGTTTACACCACACAGAGAGGAGCTTACAAAGCCCTCCCCCTCCCCCACCTCGGAGCCTCAGATCACATCACTGTTATGCTAATGCCTGCATACAGACCACTCATTAAAGTCGCCAAACCAGTTCACAAACAGATTAAAGTGTGGCCAGAAGGATCATCAGAGATTCTTCAGGATTGCTTCAAAACAACTGACTGGGACATGTTTAAACAGGCTGCACAACAGGCTGTTGTTCCCACATGCTTTAAAACTACCACTATCATCCCAGTCCCGAAGAAGCCATCTCCATCCTGCTTCAATGACTACCGTCCTTTTGCACTTACCCCCATCCTCATGAAGTGCTTTGAACGGCTAGTCATGCACCACATCAAGTCTGCCCTCCCCCCCTCCCTGGACCCCATCCAGTTTGCATATCAGTCCAACCGGTCGACTGATGATGCCATCTCCACTGCCGTCCACTCAGCACTCACCCATCTGGAAAAAAAGGACTCTTATGTCAGAATGCTGTTCATAGACTTCAGTTCAGCATTCAACACAATCATCCCTCAGCAGCTCATCTACAAGCTGAGTCAGCTGGGGCTCAACACTTCGCTGTGCAACTGGCTGTTGGACTTTCTGACTGGAAGACCTCAGGCAGTACAGGTTGGCAGCAACACATCCAGCACCATCACACTGAACACTGGGGCCCCCCAAGGATGTGTGCTGAGCCCCCTCCTCTTCACTCTGCTGACCCATGACTGCACACCGTCACACAGCTCCAACCTCTTCATTAAGTTTGCAGATGACATGACGTTGGTGGGTCTCATTAGCAACAAAGATGAGACAAACTACAGGAGTGAGGTGAGCCGCCTGGCTGGGTGGTGCAGTGACAACAATCTCTCTCTGAACGTGGAGAAGACGAAGGAGATTGTTGTAGACTTCAGGAGAGCACACACTCAGCATGTTCCTCTGACCATCAACGGTGCGACTGTGGAGAGAGTGAGCAGCACCAAGTTCCTGGGTGTGCACATCACAGAGGACCTCTCCTGGACTGAAAACACTGCAGCATTGGCCAAGAAATCACAACAGCGTCTCTACTTACTCCGCAAACTGAGGAGAGCCAGAGCCCCAACCCCCATCATGTACACATTCTACAGAGGCACCATCGAGAGCATCCTGACGAGCTGCATCACTGTGTGGTATGGCGCCTGCAACGCGTCCTGCCGAAATACTCTACAACGCATAGTGAGAGCAGCTGAGAAGATCATTGGTGTCTCTCTACCCTCCCTCCAGGACATCTATGGAACCCGTCTCACCCGCAAAGCCCTCTGCATCACAGGTGATCCCACCCACCCATCACACAGCTTCTTCAGCCTGCTGCCATCAGGGAGGAGACTGCGGCGTCTCCAGGCCAGGACCAGCAGACTGAAGGACAGTTTCATCCACCAGGCTGTCAGGAAGCTGAACTCCCTCCCGAACCTGCCCCCCCCCTCCCCTCTTCTTCCCCAGGCACCACTGAACTATGAACCCAACTAATTATATGATGACATGCACAAATCACTTGTGCAGCATTGGTCTGCTCACTCACCGCTCACTACCTCATTCGGCATGGAACTACCTCATCAGTCAGTTAAATAACTGCTCTTGGTCACTTGTCACTTTAATCAGACTTAAGATATTTTTAATAAGTGATTTTTTTGCACTAAAAAATCTTTTAACTGCACTGTTGTTCACTTCATTGATTTGCACTATATCTGTCATTTACCTTGCGCTGCTTTTTTTAACTTTATTTTTAACTTTTATTTGTATTATATGTCTTTTTTTATAATTCCCTTATTGTATAATTGTATCTACATTTTATATTTGATCTAGTTAATTTTTTAGGCTTTAATGTTAATGTTATCTGTATGCACCGGGGTCTGAGAGTAACGCAATTTCGATTCTCTGTATGTATGTACTGTACATGTGGAAATTGACAATAAAGCAGACTTGAACTTGAACTTGAACTTGAACTTGATCAATCACTTAATTAGCCCCTGCATTGAGTTCCTCAATGAGGTTAAAATTATATTAGATACACCAGTAAAGGTCACAGTCTGGAGATAAAGTTACTTGCGTCTCCTGTGTAAAGGGAGTCATTGAAATGGGGTTTCTAGATGTCGCTGATTGGCTGGAAGTTCAGTAGTCGCTGAAGTGACGTCTTGGGAAGCCCGTGGTTGGGCGTTGGCTGAAGACGCGGAGTTGAGTGGGCTGGTTGAAGTTGATCGGGCAGTTCGAGGTCAGACGTCAGAGACTCGACGTTACAAAACTTAACTCAGAACACAAAACTCTCAAACGGGAAAGAAAAGAAATAAAGTTTGACGAGACTAGGTGGTGTTTCTTCTCATCGTGGCTAAATAGCAGCAGGCGTGCAGGCCGAAGCACGCTGGAACCGCACTCAAAGAACGCTTAAAGCATGGCTAAAAGCTAAAGCTAGGAAGCAAAGCTACAAGCTAAAAGATAAAAGCAGGCTTCGTAGCTCGCAAAGCCAGGTCTGTAAGCACTGTGCATCTCCTTGAAAGCTGCGGGGTCAGGTCCAGATTTGTCAATGGCTTGGAGGAAAGGTTTGGCCTGAACGACCTAGAGCATGGCCATGCGGTGCAGAGCTGAGGCCCCTTGCCCGGCTGAGGAATATACTCATCCAGCGAGGGCAGACATTGTTCAGCAAGACTTGGAGGGGTTAGCGACCTTTGCTTTCCATCCAATGGCAGTGGGTGGTGCAGAGTCATCGAGAGGAGGTAGTTTTTCATAGCACCTTTTTTTCCTCCCCGCCATGTATATTTTTACATTGCTCCCTGCAATACAACCCTGATTCTTCAATTGCACCATATAGTGGTCTGTTATTGATACAACCACAACTACTAAAACTGTTAACGGACCGCTCAAGTGGGTACTACCAGGGTATTTACACCTCACATAAATTTTTGGTCATGCCCAACATTTTTAGATGTCTATCTTTAAGCCCTTTCAAGCCACAAGCTTTTAAAATCTGAGTGTCAAAATCCAGCATTTTATCAAAAAAAAAAAAAAACTGGTGCCTAAAGGGTTAATGTTTTGGGTTCAATTATTTACTCATCAGGCAAGTGGCCGCATGCTAAGCAGGAAAATAACGAAGCGTAGTCTTTCACCCTGCAGAGGTTTCTGTCACAAAATAATCTGCTGACTATACACTATCCCTCAGCCTTGCCGCAACCCCCCTCCAATATTCATGTATGTATGTATGTAAAGAAATACTGCTGCTGTATATGTAACATACAAAATAACTCCCATATATAACACATTTGAAATCATCACGTGGCAGATCTATATTGGTGGAGTTGGGGAAGGTGGAGGGTTTCTAAAATGTGCTGCTCCTGCTATAGCAAGGCTGTAGCCAAGTATTTGAATGTTGAACAGCAAGCTCATTGACTGCTGATGTGAAAATAAATCAATCACCTGCACCATATGAATGATGATGTAATTATATCAGATTGAGTTAGAACAGCCTGCGCCATCTAGAGTTTCATGACAGAACTTTGTATTTGATGATACCAAACCCTATTTTTCCCCATTTTTTATTTTTTTTATTTTTCATATTAGTTGGACATTTTACATTTAAGCATTGGCTATTTTCACGTTTTTCAGTACAATTTAGGGCTTGCCTTATTGTCTCTTCTCAGTGGCTAACAAACTGCTTTGTCTTGGACCCTCTCAAGGAATCTTCACCCCATTTTTAAAGTCAGCAAGCTCATGGAACGCCAGAAAAACAATCCCCGCCAGCCCACTGCTCCTGTTTCACACCCTAGATGTATTGATTTGGCACGTGTCGCATCAAAGGTCAACACAGGTACATCTCTCACTGTCCCAGCTGCTTAATGCTCGTCTTTACAGCTTTACAAAATATCAGGAGAAACCCTTTGGCCACCACAGACTCAAAGCTAATTACCATCCCAGAGGACCTGCTTGATAAATAAACTTACACAAGTGTGAACAGCGATAGTGGTGATAAAGCAGTTGGCTGCGTCACTTTATTATGTCCCCTTGGGGTTTGTAGAGACAGTAAAAAGCCATGTGAGCACTGAAGAAATGGAGGAATCATTTATGGAGGTAATGTCACTAGTGTGCCATTACAGCGCTCACCCCAGGGCCTGTTTATACAGATGTGACACCCACCGATGTGTGGAGTGAATCACGCTAACATGCATAAACTCTGCTTTTGACACGTATACAAATGAAAGAGGACAAATTACTCATTTAAAGTCTTCCTGTATTATCATACATGACAGAAAACCTTGTACAATGGAACTTCGGATTTTGTACAATGGAAGCTGACATGAAATACTTTTGGGAATTTGTCCTTCATGTATTTATCATAAACATCAGTATTTTCATTTTATCATATTCTAGGCTACCTATGACAAGACCATTTGAAATTAAAGTGAAAGTGACATAGACAATGGTGACCCATACTCGGAATTAGTATGTATCCCATCCACAGTGCACACACATCGTGAACGCACACCCGGCGCAGAGGGAAGCCATTTTTTGCTGCAGCACCTGGGGAGCAATTGCTCAAGGACACCTCAGTCATGGTATTGAAGGTATTGAACAAAAATGTTAAAGGGTTAGTTCACCCTCGAGGCATACAAGGTGTATATGAATTTCTTCTTTCAGATGAATCCAGTCGGAGATATATTAAAAAATTAACCTGGCTATTCAAAGCTCTATTATTGCTGACAGCGGGTGTTTCAGTTGAACGGTCCAGGGGGTTAGGAATAGGAACATACATGCTGCGTCTTCCTATGACTGATTCTGTAAGTTAGAGAAAAATGTTTTTTATTTTATGTTTGAAATATGGATATTTTTCTTACAAAAACTCATACATTCATTACAGGAGGCCTTTATTCACCCCCCAGAGCCATGTGAGGCACGTTTTTATTATGAATGTGCGCGCTTTAGTTGACAACTTGTGGACTGTTCAAATGCAACACCCTCTGACTGCAATGATGGAGCTTGGAATAGCCAGGACAATTTTTTATATAACTCTGACTGGATTTATCTGAAAGAAGAAAGTCCTATACACCTAGGATGCTTCGAGGGTAAGTAAAAAAAAAAACGACCACGACCAGTAATGTAATCCTAATGATCATGACCAATGGTAGAACATATCTTAGGCCCAGTCCCAATTCTTCCCCTTAGCCCTTACCCTTTCCCCTACCACTCCGTTTCGCCCGTTCACGTGAAGAGGTAGGGGTGTCTCGATTCTCTTTTTGATGGAGGGTAAGGGGTAAGGGGAAGGGCCAGATAGCCCTTCAAACGAATATTTTTCGGGATCACACTTCAAACGAAGGGGTATGATTTATCTCGGCAACATGGCTGCTACAGCGAACAAAAAGACATATAAATGTAAGCTTTTCTGGCATGAATAAAGATTTAAAAAAAAGTAATCATTTGTTTTATGTTACATTCAATTGTGAGTTCATATTAACGGTCATCCTCATGTTTTTTTTTTTTTAAATTAATTAATTTATTTATTTTTTTGCTAATGTCATATCATTACAGACTGCATGATAGTGCCACAGCAGATGTCTGATCAGGGCGATAACTGCCGTAGACATTAATCCCCCCAATAATTAGAAATCGCTAAACCATTTTCTCAAATATTGCCTATTCAAGAGAGAGAGAGAGAGAGAGAGAGAGAGAGAGAGAGAGAGAGAGAGAGAGAGAGAGAGTGAAATGTAAGTGTATTCGCGTCTTTGCATTTCTCTTTTTAGAGTGAGTTTACTTAAAAACATTGTAAGAGCTAGACGACGATCGCTGATGACGTGTGACGTCATGTTAGTGATGTCCCAATCCTTAGGGGAAGGGGAAGGGCTATAAAATAGAATCGGGATTGGGCATTAGTCTGAAATTGCAATGTTTAGATCAATACATAAATAAATAAACAAGCATTTGAACAAACAAACATATGAATGAAGACATTACCATAAATTAGTTTTAAACTACTGACAAACATATACCACCCCCCCCCTCCCCACACACACACACACAGTAATAAGGGCATCAGTTTTAAGTACAGTATACGTAACACACCTAAATATCCTGTAACCTGCTGATATTCTCATTTCTCATTATATACATCTACAGGGAGAGGTAGTGTTCCCACGCAGACTGTGTATTTTAGTGCACTAATGCTGATGAACAGCAGTTCCTCTCATCACCTCTATTACACTAGAGACTTTCCCTCGCTCTGTCTGTGTGGCCTGCTGGAGTTGGGTGGTCTTTACCAGATTGGAGTTAAAAAAAAAAAGAAAAAAAGATCTGTTTTCCGATTATCTCGGAGACAAACATTTCCACTGTGTCTTCCTCCAGGACTGTTGTCCACTCAGACAGCTAAATGCAGACATATGGATCTCAATAGCTTTGTGTGGCTATAGCACTTTTATGAAGAGCCCTTAAGGTATTGTAATTCGACAAATGCTTTTCTACTCCTCTTTTTACTTTTTTTTCTCTCGTTCCTTTTTTTTCTTGTTCCTTTTTATCATCTGTCTGTGTCTGTTTTTTTTTTTTTTTTTTTTTGCATGTCTAGAGTCTCATGAGAATCGGATGGTAAAATTTACTTTTTTTTTAATGTATAAAATTTTACCATGCAAAAAATTCTTAATGTCCTAAAATAAAGCTTAACTGTTTTTTAACTATTCATCAATAATAATAATAATAATCATAATTAGTAATGTATAATTATAGTTATTTATAGTTTACACATGTATGCCAGAGTGTTATATATCCAAAAAAGAAAAGAAAAATATTTATGAATGTATTCATAATAAATATGTATATATTATGTATGTATTTTTTTTTTTTTTTTTTCTGTTAGTCAGCAGTGATTATTAACACAGTATTACTGTGTTTTTTTATTTATTTGTTTTTGTATTTTCCATTTTCAATATTTCATCTTCAGCATCATCTTAATTACTTTTTCATATTTTTTACTTGGTTATTCATTTTTTTTTTTGTCTATAATTTTAATAAATATTAAGTGTTAGTTATTTTATTACATTGACACACTAAACGAAAATGAGTTTTAGTTATCTATAATAAGTCAGTGGGTCAGTTAGTTTGTCTGTATTTTTTTTTTTTTGGTATTGGCTACACTTTATTGTAAGGCGTCTTTGTTACAATGCATTTATAGATTCACATACTGAGTAATATTAATTAACTACATGTACTTAATTTATGTTAGGGTTACGAATAGTGTTTGGCTTAGGGTATATGCATGTAATTAAGCATAGAGTTGTAAAACCTGAAAGAATTATCACATCTTTTAAAGAAGCAACATTGTATTTTATAAACCGCCTTGTTATGCCCACCCACTATTTTCTGTTCCCTAGCTTTCTTTGTCATGTTCTTCTCTGCACCTTTGCACTTTTTGCATTTCCATTCTTCATTTTGAATTTGGTTAGAAGAGGTTGAGTCACACTGTGTGCATGAAGACTAATATGCACATCCAAGGAAGGCGACAGAATCAGTGCTCTGTAGGGCACTTGTGAGTCACTCGTGGACCGACTTCAAATATGACGCACATTCTAAAACCCAATTACCAGAAAGGCTTTATGTGCACCTTCAACATGCTCAAAAAACCATATCCAAGCAACGCATTGTTTTTAAAATGACACTTTAACGATGTCACTGTTCTCTTAACCACCACAGAAGAAACAGCAGCTGCATGTTGTCCTCTAATTTTTTTTCAGGTGATTTGAATAGTGGACCGTGGTGGATTTCCATGTTCCCCGTTGATTGATTGTCCAATGAAGCCAAGCTTAATGAGCAGTTCTCACATCAGGCTGAATAGACTGCCAGTAATTTGTCATGAAAAAGAATGAGGGAGAAGTGGTGTGTTTGTTACCGCTGTAACCCTTTATAGTAAACCATTATATTTCATGTGGTTGTAGAACCAGCTCAGTTTCCTTTGGATGTAAACTGTTGATATTTAGTGGATAATCATTCAGGGAGTTCGGAGATGTGCTTCACACATCGTTAAGTTGGTCCACAAAACTGAGAAACCTTTTTGTTGATTTCTGTATAATAAAAGGATATTTCTTTGAGCGATGCGATCCATAAAGACAGATGATGAGTCTAGCGCAGGTTTAATGCTTTTGCTTAAGGGTGGGCCATAAATGTTTTATCTGCATAACAATGACTTCATAAGATTATGTTGTGAATGTTGTATTCTCAACTAGAGCGTCTTTAAAACACTCCATGTGCCACATTTGAATTGACTCAACCATATTTCATGGACATGTTTATTATATTTAGCACAGCACAATGCAAATTCTTTCAAGTTTTATGTTTCAATGTTGCCGAAATTGCTTCTCCTCAAGATTCAGCATGTCAAAGTTGATTAGAACTTTGAAAATCTTTGAAAAGTGAAAATCTTCAAAATGTTCTTGACTATGTGGCATATGAATTTGAAGGGCAACACAGACAATGTTGACAGTAAATATGTTCTATATGTCTTCCTGTGAGTATGAGAACGTATTTGAAAGTAAAAGCATGTGACTGTCTGCATGACTGATGTTCCCAAAAAAATCTGTTTATTATTTTAATATTGATCTGTAGTTTAGAGCTGAAGATCTTTGCCCGAACGGTCAGTTTTGGGTTATATCATCTTATGCGGGCTCGGGCCGGACTCGGGCTTGCGCTCCGGTTTGTGAGGTAAACGAGAGGTCATGTGATGCATTTCGATTAGCGCGGGAAAGATGCGAAAAAGGATGCTGAGTAGGTGTCACGGAGGCTTGCCTCTGACGATTACATTTTGGTTGCACCAGCAACTAAAGAATAGTCTGAGTTGTGGAAAAGTTTTGACCATGTTTATAATGAGAATAATGAGTGAATAATGAGGCACCATCAGTGAGCGGAGGAAAAAACATGTAGGCTTAGCCTAATCTCTGTGAGTAAAGGTTTTTTTCAAATGATAAATATTCATTGAGTCTTAAATGTATAATTTGGACAGGGTATTTATGCTAATGCATTATTATTAACGCTTGGCATTATTCTTCTATTAAACGTCAGCTGCTAGTGGTGAAGCAAATCTTAATTTCGTTATTGCCAAATAACCATCTTAATTTAAAATTGTATCTTAATTTAATTTGTTAAAAAAAGACTCGTTTTTATTGGTGCGTTGGTCTATTTATAGGCTAAATGAGCCTATGTCTATTTAGAGTGCTGAGATGTTACGATGTTACAGAGGACTTCTTTATTCCAACTTCCAAGTGGCCTAGTCTACATTAGTTATGAATAAATTATGTTAAAACATGTATAAATGACTAATTGTTGACAAAAGGCAAAAGAGCTGTGTGCGAGCGAACATTTTAATAATGTCGGGCTGTAAACGGGTTCGGCTTTTAAAAAGCTGTCAATCAAAATCTACTCGTCGGGCTCGGGCCAAAACCTGTCGGGCGCGGGTCCTGTCAGGCCTAACTTTTATGGCCGATTACAGCTCTACTGTAGTGTCTCACTCTAAATCTCTTTAACCACATGAACTGCAGTGGTTCCTCTGTTTTAGTAATAGCTACCTGTCCATGGGATTTATCCCAGTGTTAATATTGAACTGGTAAATCTTAATATTGTTTGTGAAGGTCAGGGATGACACCATCTTGGCCTTTTTGGTTTGCTCATTGTGCGTATATTTGCATTTTAAGGGGTCTTTGGGGACAGCGTGTCGTAAACACTCCAATAGATGCTGCTTCTTTGTGTGGGCCTTGTGTACAGAACAAATTATTTTTATGCTTTTGTTTCTGTGGTGTCAAACATTATACACATTCCCCGTTTTACATGATTTATACAATGCTGAACAATTGTGGCCTGCAAACTCAAGGTATTTAAATAAAGTCAGTATATTAAATGTAATTCCACATAGTCCTGGGCTATAAACAATGTTATATTGAAGTCGCTATCAAATTTAAGTTGATGACATTATGCTCTGGACATTTTTACTCAATATCGATTAATCTAACAATAGAAATAAATATGACACACATTTAGTAGGGCTGAGTATCGAGTCGTGTGTAGTGCGAAATGAAAACGATACTCGTCCATACTGGCATATCCACTACATTTCAGAATAGATGTCCATCCACACTACACGACCAAAAACGCGAGTTGCTTGACCATTCATGCACACCATAGACTGTATTAAAACATGGACATAAATATACACATAAAAGAGCACAGTATCTACAGATGCACTTATACTGATCACATTATTTAAGGAAAAGTTCAAGTTTGTTCATCTTTGCAATTCATTCTTTCACTGACATTTAATTATTGTGTATTTTGATATCATGTTATCTATATAGAAGTCTACCATTAAAGTCTGCCTTTTAGACGTTTGCTTTTCATACTCTCTCAGCCTCCAAGAAGAGTTAAAATAAGATGCACTCGTGTTTTTCTTCATTCTACATTCCACCAGCACCACTGCCACATCCTAAACAAAGATAGGCCAATACACTGGTCTGAGAGAACATTTTTGGACTTTGTATCTTTACACCAAATCGTGTTTGGGGCATTACAGTCTGTTCCAAAAGTACTGGCTCTCGGTTATGAATTAGCCTCTAAACACATTTCATTAATGAACACTTGAGCCCATGAAGGTCTGTGAATATGATGGCTTAATGAAAGCCCTCATTCCAAACTGCTTTCCAAGAGATGAAAGGTTAAAGCTGCTTCTCTTGTGTGGCCTATTTCTTGTTCCTTTAAGTGCCTTAGATAAAGTTTTTTTTTTTTAGGTCTTGTTAGATGTCTGTAGTCCTGTGCCAAGGCTGGGCACTTTCCCATGGTTTCACAAGATTAACATTTTGCTGGAACTCAGACAGGCTTCAAAGACTACATATTGGCTGGAATTAAATAATGTGATTTTTGCATTTAGTATCTGGTATATTTTTGGTAAACTTTAGTTTTTATTTGTTTACTTTTGGTGTGATACTTGTCCTGGACCAGCTAAACTACGGACAAGGATGATAAATCATATCATGTGGCTAATTGAGAAGAGGTGTGATATTGTTTTTTCAGAGCCATCAGACTTATGATTTGCATCTGGCTGATGATAAAATTGGCTTTCTTTGAGAGAGGAATCCGAGCCATATCTAGAAATCGAAATATCATATAGACAGGCCATCAAGTGAGTAAGTAAGTAAATTGTATTTTTATAACACATTTAATTATGGCAGTTGGTTCCAAGGCTAGTTCACTCTTAGTTTTTAACCTGGAACGAGGGACAGATGAAAGAGCCCTGTCAGAAGATCTTAAAAGTCTGATAGATGACTTGGGGGTAAGAAGTTCTTTGAGACTAGATTAGATGAAGCTTTATAGTTAAGAACTTCAAAAACAAAATCTTAAACTGAATTCTTAAAATGGACTGGGTGCAAATAAAGCGAAGCCAAAATTGGAGTGACATGGTTATATTTCTTTGCCATGGTCAGCAGCCTTGAAGTTGCATTATGTACCATCTGGAGGCATGCAAGCGATGACTGAGGAAGAACCAAATACAGTGAATTGCAGTAATCTAGACGTGAGGTAATAAAAGCATGAATAACCTTCTCCAAATCTTAAAAAGACAAACATGATTTAAGTTTGGAAATGATCCACAATTGATAAAAAAACTGTTCTTAATAGAATTTACTTGCTTGGATAAACATAATTCAGAGTCGAGGGTAACACCAAGGTCCCTAACCTGAGGGGAAATGATTGCCCAATTCCTTAATGAGACCTGACCTCAATTTTTGGGACCAACAATTATTTATATACAATTATAACAGTGTCATCAAGTAGTATCAATGCATCAACTTTTCATTAAAGGTACTATATCTTGTGCATTTTGCCCATATTCACTGAAATTTGTCAACCAGGATTATTTATGCGAATGTAAGTGCATTAGCAGGTAGTTGTGAATTGCTAGTGTATTATATATAAGACAAGGAGATTACTGCAGCCAGGGATGAGGCCGAAAGCAGCATGTCTAGTACAAGAAGCCTTTGACTTTATTTGAATTTTATTAACAACCGTGTCAGTCTTCGACGCACATTCACAAGAGTACCACGACGCATGTGTGTGCATTTATGTGCTTGTTAACAAGTTACAGCGCCATCCATGTTCTATGTTAGAACACCGGCTCCTGCGTCAGCAGCACCACACCCAAACGGTGTGGTACTCTCTTGAACGTGCATCGCAGACTGCCACAGAAGAGAAGAAAATGTTGAATAAAGTATTTATTTTTGTTGGTTGAACCACTGATGTCCCATGGACTATTTTACCGATGACCTTACTACCTCTCTGGGTCCAGGAATGTGTCTGTATTTCCGTCTATGCATGGTCAGAAAGCTCTCGGAATTCATCAAAAATATCTTAATTTGTGTTCTGAAGATGAACCAAGGTCTTACAGGTTTGGAATGACATGAGAGTAAGTTATTAATTACATAGTTTTCGTTGTTGGTTGAACTATCCCTTTAATTATAGGCTAATTCATGTAAAGCTTCTTCTGCAATTACTGATTGCAGCGTTATGAACCTTTAACATGTAGCTCTTAAAGAGATATTCACACTGACAGCTATTTGCAGTGATAACCTGAAGTCAGTCATTTTCAGTGAGAGTTGGCAATATGAGTTGATAAAAGTGACCGCAATCAGTGCGGATGTGTTAAAGATTTAACTTTATGGAAATGAGAGGTAACTCAATTTGACAAATACCAATAGAAGTGCTACGTGTGTGGTCTCGCTTGCATAAAATACTGTTATATAGGCAAGAAGGAGAGCTTAATGGTAACTGGGAGTATTTGTCCTATTCTTTATTATTTTATTCTGTGTGATGATAAGAAAATATGTGTGGAAAATACTGAAGTTGTCTGCATCATATCATAAACATCAAGCTCAAAGTCAGTGGCTCCCCAAGAAAAGTTTAATTCTGACAGATAGATACATAGATAGATAGATAGATAGATAGATAGATAGATAGATAGATAGATAGATAGATAGATGTGTTCCCTCAACGCCACACCACTCTCTGGAAAGTATTTAGCATAACAATGCTTAAGCATCTGTTATCTTTCCAGAACTTTTCCAAGAAAACTTTGACTTATGGGATTTATGATACATTTAACATTGTAATGTATGATACATTAAGCCTCTCTCTCTGCATCTGCTGTGTTCAGCGAGCGCAGAGAAGAGCAGCACGTTCGTAAAAAAATAAAAAAAAAAATAAAAAAAAAAATAATTATGTTGCTTCTAACTGTATTTTACAAGCAAGTATAGCCGACATCAGTCACATCACAACCACTGACTTTACAATATGTTTATTTGATTTCATTAGTGCAGATTAATGTTTGAGAGCTGGTTATGTAGTCTTAATGGACCGCGTTTCAGTCATTATAATATTCATTATGCTGTCTGACAGAAACATAAAAATATAGTAATAAAAACTATAATATTGAGAATTAAATTAAATGGCTGAATTAAATGCAGTATGTGAGCATAGGGAGACAATATAATACGACACACTTACGACATAAATATGTTAATTAGCGCATGACGCCACAAATTAAAATGTTTCAAAACACCCCCCCCCCCCCCCCCCCGTTTTTTGTCAGACATCACACCCTGCTTAGGACTGACAGCTTTCATTAGCCAAGGTTCGCCCATGAGGCCCATTCGACCGTAATTTCAAACAACAAATAACAGTTTGTTTTGTTCAGTGTCATTTTTGTTTCCAGGAGGATTGTTAAAGAACACGTCACACATTTCTCCCAGAAAACCTGTATATTTCAACCACTCCAATGACGACTTTGACACTACTGAAGTGTTTCCACTTGTCCCATATGCAGTGGATGTTTAGCCAACGGTGATGTCTGAGGCTGAAACTACAGTGCATGTGGCATACCAATTGACGAATGGGGATAGCACTTTGATAGACGAATCTACTTAGAGTGTAAACTAAACGAGCTGATGCATATTGGCATGCAATTATTGGCTGTCTCCCTCCACCCTCAAAGTCCAGGTTGCCACTATTGCTGCATACCAGGACCCTGTGAATCGGAGGTCTTTAGGTAAGAATGACCATTATCCCCCTTACACTGTTTACTAGGTGATCTATCAACTCTCAATCAGGAAATAACAAAAAAAAAAGGATGCTCCTTGTAGCCTAAGCCATCACCAAGAAAACTATCTTCTTGAACTGGAAATCCCGAAGCACTTTTCACATAACACACTGGATAAATTTGCTCATAGACTACATCTCCCTAGAATATTTTACACCTCATTACAACTGTATATCGGAACCTCAACACTCCAGATCAGACCTCATCCAACTATTACAAATCTGACACACTAATCCCGATTAATTATGTATTCATTGTGAGTATTTTCATTATTATAATTATTATTGACATTATGGTTATTAATATTTTAAATATCATAGAAACATTTAACAGTGAAGGAATGATGGCGATGTGATGATAATTTGCTTGATATAAGGGTGGTAATGGTATAACGTATATATTAAATGATATATTAAGAAAAAAAATAGGAGAGGTGTGGTATGTGGTGGGTGCATGTAACACGTGTGTGTATTATTATTATTATTATTATTATTGATTCTCGTAAGTGTATAGTCCACCGTACAGCCTTAGAGCCTGTGTTTCCCCGGCAGACTTTTGCCTTTCCAAGAGGGTTTTAGTCACCTCACATTTCTCCATATACACCTTAACGGATGCTATATGTGTATTTGCTCCCGAAAACTCCTTCGGGAAGAATGGTGCTTCCGCAGCATCCCTTTTCCAAACAGAAAGGGTATGTTCTCCGAGTGTTATCCAATCTCACCATTGAGGTAGTGCTTTGACAATGGTGAGTGGAACTACTTGTTCCGAGCCCTGGCCTACAACTAATAGGGGTACAGGCAGCTCGCACAGGGCACTGAAAGGGGCAGCACCCATGGAGGGATCACAATTCATCATTGCCACAGTTGATGTTTACCGCGGCTGAGCTGCAGGGTCTCCGGTTCGGCTCCTCAGTGAAAACCTGGTATGCATTGCACCTGCTGCCTTCTTATACTCACCCTGTGATCAGCGGCAGCTGGATGCAAAAACTTGTCCTGTCTGGGTAGTTTGTTTACTAGCGTGCAGAACAACCACCCAAATAAAGCATTACAATAATCTAACCTTGAGGTCATAAATGCGTGGATTAAAATTTCTGCATTTGACATTGAGAGCATAGGCCGTAATTTAGATATATTTTTGAGATTGAAAATATCAGTTTTACAAATGCTAGAAACGTGGCTTTCTAAGCAAAGATTGTGATAAAATAGCACACCTAGGTTCCTAACTGATGACGAAGAATTAACAGAGCAGCCATCAAGTCTTAGACAGTGTTCTAGGTTATTACATGCAGAGTTTTTAGGTCCTATAATTAACACCTCTGTTTTTTTTTTTTTTTTTTTTTTTCAGAATTAAGCATTAAGAAATTACTCGTCATCCAGTTTTTTATATCGACTATGCATTCCATTAGGTTTTCAAATTAGTGTGTTTCACCGGGCCGCAAAGAAATATAGAGCTGAGTATCATCAGCATAACAGTGAAAGCTAACACCATGATATCTCCCAAGGGTAACATATGAAGCGGCCCTAGAGTAGCGGCCCTAATACTGAGCCTTGAGGTGCTCCATACTGCACTTGTGATTGATATGATACCTCTTCATTAACTGCTACGAACTGATAGCAGTCATATAAGTATGATTTAAACCATCATACTTATACTCATACTTATATAAACCATCATACCTAATGCACTTCCATTAATGCCAACAAAGTGTTCAAGTCTAATGTGACGTCTCCAATCCCTCCTTCAGAGAACGATGGTTACTATACGTAACCGAAACTTTCTTTTTAAAACACACTAGACTTGCTTATTGTGTGCATTTTTAGCACTTTTTAATGAAATCATGAATTTCAAATGTTCACACAAAGAAAGAAGCCGTAACTTTTGTTCTCGCTATTGCCGCCTGGTGAAAAAAAAAAAAAAAAAACCCTAAGTTGAAATCCATCTTACTCTCAATGTGCCCTTTGCATCTGCTGTTTGTACATTCATAGAATAATGCTCACCTGTGTTTTGTGCTTTGTGCTCTGCTTACTAAAAAGCAACTGTATGTTTGTCCTTGCATCACAAAGCATTACAATGCTTTTTGGAAGGAATAGCTGGATTTACTCAAATCGCAGAATTTGGTATTGGTTTTAGGTATAGGTATAGGGTCGCACCAGAATTGGTATAGGCTCGAACTGTACTGAGAAATGACAGATCGGAGATTATTTACCCAATCTCAGCTCGGCGAGAAAATAACTTTTTTTTTGCTCAAAATGTGTCTGTTTGTACAATGTGTGTGTGTCCCTGACAGGATTTTGGTTGGGGATTGAGTTGGAAAAGCCGAGCGGAAAGAATAACGGATCAGTTGGAGGAGTACGATACTTCAGCTGTCCTCCTAAACATAAAGTCTTCGCCCAACCCTCACGAGTGTGCCATCTTACTTCTGGTGTCTTGTTGACTTTTAGTATGATTGTTTCTAGCCGACTGTGTCTTTGATTGTTGGATGGACATTTCGACCTTTCTGTACTGAAGCATTATTAAGATTGTGCATCGACATTTGCAAGTCATTTCTGCATGGAGACATAACGGCGCCCACAGAAATTAACTGTGCTGCCCTTGTGCTGAAAAGGCATTTCAAATTAGATCCCAAGCTGAGATCTCAGATAAAATTACTGGACATTGTTCACATAATCAGCTTTTTTTTAGATGAATAACACATCAGCACTATATAAATATGCTGTGCCCTCTTATTTCTTTCTTTATTTTTTGCAAGAAACACACTTAACATATTTTTAGTATTCATATTTTTTGATTAAAATCAAGTCTCTTTTTCTTTTAGTCAATTTATTTTTCTTTAGTCAGTCTTCCGTTATGGCTCTAATTCTTCCCATCACCAACGATCTGTACTCCATTTTTTATATTGTTATATATATACTTAATTCAGAACCATTCACCTATGGCTTACTCTTCTCTTTCTTTCTCATTGTATTTCTGTAAAGCAGCTGACTGTCTGATAAGCACATTGTTCATCGGGGCAGCCACAGCTGGACCAATAGAGATTTTAACCACTAAATTTAACACACTTTTTTCGTTTTGTCAGAAACATTTTAAGTCATTCTGAAATCATAATATTTAATTTCGTAATGCATGTTCCTTGTCTTACATAAACTTAGTAGCCAAAAATGAACATTCTCTCATCATTTACTTATCCTAATGCCATCACAGATTCTTCACAGATCACAGATTCATCCACATCAACGCACAATAGTGTTCTGTTTATTAAAAGTGCAGGCTGTAGTTATTTCACCTGTCTCTTTAAATAATCCAGTTCTTTGAAGATGGGTGTATTCTTATTGGCTGTCAATGTTATTATCGTTTATCAGATGGGGAAAACTTAAAACTGTCTTAAATTGATTCCAAATGATATTGTTCTTCTGTGTTGTTACTGTTATAGATGATGTGGACCTCTTTGAATTAGAAGGCTTATTAAAACTTAAAGTAAATGGTGCTGGTAGTTTTTCAGGAGAGGAATAGTCTTCAGCAATTACTTCAAACTTCTATTTAAGTCTGACACTTTTCCTGTACAGAATAACCATGATTCACGATCCAATCAGTTCCCAATAGACTATTTGATTCTGAAATACATTGCATTATGGAAGTAAAATGGGTTTCGATTGCCATTTCATGTTGACTTTAAAGATTGAATTCAAAGATTTTATCAGTCCGTGTTTTTTTCTTAGTTTTTTTTTTTTTTTCTGTCCTAACGTGTAAAAGATTGTGATTTTTTTTCCTGCTTACATATTTACGTCAGATTGTTTATGACAGTTCTGACAAGGATTTGTCAAAATAAACCCATGTGACAGTCACTGTTTCGAAGCGATAAATTTGTTGTTTGACAGCTAACAGAGTATACGCAAGGGTAAAATAATGTGTCTTGACAGTTTTCTGAGAAAGCATCAGTTGTAAAAAAGTGCAATGGAAGAAGTAATACTGAACGTTCACTTTGTTTTAACTAGCAGGATTCATGGCTCAGTGGACTGTCTGTCAGAGCTGTCCTCGTCTCGGATGAACTATTCCTTCACAGGTGAGCCATTCCGGGTTGTCTGCTGTCTGATTCCCTCTCCTCTGTCAAATCTTTTAAGACTGAAGACAGTTGAGAGATTCCTTTTTCAAATAAAACTGCACATTTTCAGATATTTAGTCACTTTTCAATGGATGTTTGTGTTTGTTGTTATAAGGAGTTCGATGCACTCTCAGCACTTCTTCCGCCATCGCCACACAGAGAGAGCCAAGATGCAAAAGCCAAGCAAGCAGGTGGGAATAATGTTCAAGATAAGTCATCATTTTCTGACCTCATTTTCATGATTGATTTCTGCGATAATTGGCAACACCAGCTGCAGGATAGCCAGATCTTATTAGACCAAAATCTAAAGAAGCTGAATCTCAAGAATTTCGAAATAGGCACTTTCTTTTTAATTTTCCACTAAATTTAAATACATTAAATATAAAACTGAAGTAAATAATAAAAAAAATATTTTTTTTTATATTTATATATATATATATATATATTAATTATGTACATTAATTACCTATAATTAGTGATGTACCAAAATATTTTTAGAGAAAATTAGTTTTAATTTAGCCAGAACCAAAACATAAAATGTTTTTTTCTTTATTTCTTTAATTTTAAATAAGATTTAATAATCAATTAATGAATCAAATTAATGTAATAATCAACAAACTAATTCTAATAATAAACACACAATAAATAAATATTTATATTTACATCTTATTTACATTTTGCACAGAATGTAGTTTAATAATTTAATTTACCTTTTGCACAAACTTTTTTTAAATATGTTTTAAATGGAATCCAATTTCTGCCACAAAAAAAAAAAAAAAAAAAAATATATATATATATATATTTGTAGTTGCATCTTTATCTCACTTTTTTTCTGACTTTAGAACTAACAATTTCTATCTTTCTATCTAATTTATATCTATTCTATCAATTTCTATGCAAATCTAAATTGCAATTTTAGATCTCGCAGTTCAGACTTTTTCATATCATATATTATTTTTATCATTATTCATATCATACAGAATCTAATAGCTCAGACTGAAGTAACCAAGCACAAAGCTTATTGCGATTATTGTAGTATTGTATTTGTAGTTGCACTACAAGTATGCATCAAATGAAAACAGCTTAGACAGCTTAAAAGATCTTGGTTTATCAAAATTAAAATTAAGAACTAGAAATTGATATTGTCAGCCCAGACGTAGCATCCACACAGCTAACTAGTTTACTTATCCACGGACGCAGACACAGTCTAAAACATGCCAACAGAGAAGCAATAATTTAAATGTCATTTAGTGATTTCAGCCCTCTAAATTTTCAGATGAATGTTTTAAGTTGCCAGAATTTTGGTGCATGCTGCTTGCTTTATACTGGTTTACTTCCTTTTTCCTGTCATGTGGTTGATAACGTGACAGGCAGACCTATGTACATTTTAAAGACATACACACATCAATAATTAAGAGGATTAAAATGGCTAAGACAACATGTAAAACCATTAAAACTCGAATAGATAGATAGATAGATAGATAGATAGATAGATAGATAGATAGATAGATAGATAGATAGATAGATATAAAACCATCTTAATATATACTGAGCGGTGAAAACATGTCTTTGTGTGACAGTGTCACACAGTAGTATTAATTAGTTTCTTGTATCCCATTCTCAAATTCTCTATCTTCTGTTGTCGCCTCTCAGGAACCGTTGCAGTAATTTGCGGTGACGCTGGAGCACAGTTAGCGCTGGCCGGGGTACATCAATGGCAAACAGCAGTGCTGGCCCAGGGCCTAACCGAGTGGGTGGCACCTCCAGTTCCTCTGGCTCAGATGGCATTGCCAAACTCCACCTGGGCATGCAGGTCTTGCTAATTAGTGCCAATGAGATGGGCACCCTCAGCTACATTGGCACAGCTGACTTTACCCCTGGCCTCTGGCTGGGCCTCGAGCTGCGAAGCCCAAAAGAAAAAAAAAAAACGACGGTTCTGTGGGCAGCCGATGCTACTTCAGCTGTCGATCTGGCCACGGGGTTCTGGTGCCTGACCCTGCCGGGTCACATACCGCGGTATCAACGGAGCCAAGCTGGTGATGAAAGCAGCTGAGACCGACTCGAATTGAAACATGGGCTTCCCATCTCTCCACTCATCTGGCTTTCGGTTCATTTTGTTACCTTTGGTTTGTTCTGAGATCTCAGCCAACCTGAGGAGACATTTTCTAACTGCACTAACGCTCATATGTTCACTGCTGATAAACTGTTTACTTCATTTTCAAAACTAACTGAATACTGTGTGGAAATGAATATTCCATTGTAATTATTCTTTAAAGGTATTCATTTTAAAGTTTGAATTCAGATGAATTCAGAAGTTAGCAGTAGCTGTCTCTGAAGGCTTTAATAAATGTGGATGAAGACAATGCCTTGGATAGTAGGATTGAAGAAGTTCAGACAATTTATTAACATCAGTAACTGTGATTATATCAGCTCTTAAAATCCCCTCAGAAGTTCTCTCACAAGAATGAAGCATCGCTTAGAGTTTGTCTACTCTTGTCAGCAGGTGTGAGTCCCTTAAAAATATGGCTCTTACATTCAGAAATCACAAGATTATGTTCTTACTACATCCATATATTTTATTTTTATGTGAGAGTGGTTGTGATTAAATAATATGCACTTTAATATTATCATAATCCAAGATCTAATCAGCTCAGATAATCAAAACTTGATTGTACTTGATTGTTCCACAGATATGATAACAGTTTTTGCTGCTGACATACTTAATCAGGTTTTTATTTCCCTTGTAATAAAGATTTACTCTTGACTGAAAGATCCCTGATAGAAGTCAGTTTTATAAAGTTATTCAAAGACAATACACAGACCAAAAAATTAAGGCTAAATCAGGATCTGAAGACCTATAGTTAATATTTAGTTTAAATATCAAAAGCATATTTGTTGTTATGTGACTCCTTTATACAGAACATGTTAGTATTTTTCATACTTTGAAGATCATACAAGCAAAGTCAGCATTTTCTATATTTACATTAGATAAGAAAAATCCTAATGAGAAAAGACTGTATTATATTTTTTACGTGTGTTTAATTGAGGTTTAATATTGATTTGCTTATTGAATGATTGCATTCATTTTAGCAGAAATGTGTCACGCTGTCAGTCTCTGTTTTCCTGGGTGTTCCCTAGTGAGCTCACTTCTCCTTAGGCACTTTAAATCCGCTAGTATGGTCCTGTCTTCACAGTAATTGCACTCCAATTAAGTGCACAGGTGCAGACAATCCTTTGTCATTAGTCTCCCAATTTATATCTGTCCTTCTCTGTTGTCTGTATGGAGTCCTTACCCTATGTGTCATATGTTCTTGTCCCCCGAGACTTACCCCTGCTTTCTCGTTCCTCCGAGTTTGTTCATTCCGTCTCATCCGGTTTCCTCTTTTGTTTTGTTTTGTTTATCTCTCAAGACTGTTTATTTTGTATTTACAATTTTTGTTATTAAAACATACTTTGCATTTGGATCTACCCTCTCCTTGTGTTTCCCTAAACACCAACCGTCACTCCATAAGGACTCCATCAACACATGATCCAGCAGTATGTCTACTACCATTTCCTCCCCAGCAAGCGGGAGAGAAATGGTTTTGAGGGCTCTCGCCTAGTGGTGTTCCGAGGGACCAGGGGAGGTCGCTCCGGAGCAAGCGGTCGAGAGGAGGTCCGGCAGCGATCTCCACTCTGGGCTCCCGTCGACCCGGGATTTGGTTGGGAGCCGCCATTTCACCAGTATGTCCCGAGAGGAGAAGGGAGACGCAGATCGGCCGAGCCAGCGCCACAGCACAAGATGGCCGCCAGTCCAGCGCCACAGCACAAGATGGCCGCCAGTCCAGCGCCACAGCACAAGATGGCCGCCAGTACAGGGCCACAGCACAAGATGGCTGCCAGTCCAGTGTCACAGCACAAGATGGCCGACTCAACGCCTGAGTCGCCAGTCAAGGGGCCGCCAACTCGCCATCATGAAGGGCGGAGGAGGAGGAGACAGGCGTCTGCCGTTCCTCAAAGCCCGGAGGACGTTCCCGAGCTGGCCGTTGTCGTCCAGGAGGACGTTCCCGAGGCGGTGCCCGATGCTGTTCCGGAGGCCGAGGCGGTGACCGAGGCCATTCCCGATGCGGCGACCAAGGCGGTGCCCAAGGCCGTTCCAGAGGCGGTGCCCGAAGCAGAGGCGTCTCACGTCTCCACAGGCAGTCCAAAGTCAAGTCAGGTGCCTGTTGACTTTCTTGAGTTGAGTCAGTTTCCGGTTGACCCTTCGGAGTCGAGTCAGGTGTTCGTGGACCCTCCAGAGTCAGGGTTAGTCACCGTCGACCTTCCAGAATCAGGGCTAGTTACCGTTGACCCTCCTGAATCAGGACTCCGGCCTCGACCGCGAGGACGTGGTGGTCTTCCGCTCCGCCCCGGGGGGGCTTCTGCCTTGACCACATGGGTGTGATGGCCCTCTGTTCCGCCCAGGTGGGCATCACTTAATGTCTTTTATGGACCCATGTTTTTGTGTTTTTGTTTTCATTTGTTTTTCTATTTTCCTCCTTTGGACCTGGCCCTCCATCCCTCCCCTTTATCCTCCGCCGGTCCACCACCCTCCTGTACTCCTTGTTTTGTGTTACACCTTTCCTGCTCTGCCTTTCCATTTCACCTGGTTTCTTCCGTCTCTGTTTTTCCATTTTACCTGGTTGTTTGTCTCTGTCTGTCCATTCTATCTGGTTCTCCTGTCTCTGTTATCTGACCCTCTGTCCCTCCCCCTAGTCCGCCACCGCTTCACCTCCCTCCTACCTCTTTTTCTGTTGGGTTTTCCTGGGTTTCAGGTGGAGCATCTGGGAGCTGCTCCATAGGGGAGGGGGTAATGTCACGCTGTCAGTCTCTGTTTTCCTGGGTGTTCCCTAGTGAGCTCACTTCTCCTTAGGCACTTCACCATAGGCACTTTAAATCCGCTAGTATGGTCCTGTCTTCACAGTAATTGCACTCCAATTAGCACAGATGCTGATATCCTTTGTCATTAGTCTCCCTATTAATATCTGTCCTTTTCTGTTGTCTGTATGGAGTCCTTACCCTATGTGTCATATGTTCTCGTCTCCCGAGACTTACCCCTGCCTTCTAGTTCCTCCGAGTTTGTTCATTCCGTCTCATCCGGTTTCCTCTTTTGTTTTGTTTTGTTTGTCTCTCAAGACTGTTTATTTTGTATTTACCCTTTTTGTTATTAAAACATACTTTGCATTTGGATCTACCCTCTCCTTGTGTTTCCCTAAACACCAACCGTCACAAAATGTAGATTTGTAATAAGAAAATGCAATCCACATTTGTCAACCGATTCCAAAAATATTTTATTAGTATTTTTTTTCCATCCTACATTATATCATGATTTCTTTCATAATACACACATTCACGCATACTATTTATAATTTACATAGTTGCGAAGTTTGTTGCTCATCCAATGTAAAACCTACTCTGTTTCTGATTTTGACCACAATGCATGTGAGTTTTAGTAGATTTACGAAGTCAATTCCAATTTTTCCAAAGTTCATACGGTTCATCACAACCATTCTGATGCACGTAGGAAATGTTTTGTAAAGCACACAAAAAGAATGTAACAGTTAATAGGAATTAATCAGTTGAAGGAAACTATAAAACGGTTAATTTCAGAGCCACATGGGCACTGCGATTCTTAAGTTTTTTTTACAAGAAAATAGTGAGTTGAATGTAACTATAATGCATTTCCACAGTTATATAATATAATACATCTAGCATTATATTCTCCTACAGATAAATAAGTAATATCTTGAAATACAAAAGGCTAAATTTGTAATTTCTTTGTCTTTTGACATACCATGAACATTCATGGAAACACTTTTGTGGATGTTTTCTTCTGATAACAGTGGAAAAGACATTGCAGCAGAAAAACAAAAAAACACTCCGTAAGTTTCCTATTAACCACTATAACGTCTACACATCTATGAGAACCCTGACTTCTACTTCTGAGAACCCCAGGAATGTGAAAGCGGTTCATTACACTGTTTCAGTCAATTGCTGCTTTAAAGTGCACTTCTAAAGCTCTTCTGAGTTTGGCGTGCATTACAACTGACAGACATTTGTTACAATAACAGGTCATATATCGTCCCCTTGGAATTATAAGGTTCTATCTGACATTTTTTTTTTGTCAAAATTGAGTTATTCACATATTCTTATTCTGTGACAATGTATTTACATTATGTGATGTTTTATTTTAAGTTGTGTACATTTTGGGATTTTTTTTATTGAAAAAAACAAAAAGGTTCTATCTACAGAAGTCTATGGAACACAAAAACTTTAAAGCTCAATATCTCAAAACTACTCAGAATGCAGATAGAACCTTATAAATCCAAGTGGACGATATTCGTGCCAGAAAAATAGAGAATCTTATATTTTACGTTTTATGTCATTGTAATTTCTGTTGCTTATTTTCCAACATTAGCCAATATATTTATTAAGCAGACCATGAAAGGTGAGTAATAAAAATTACTTTTGTTTTATTTTGTACATACTGTACTATTGATATACTACTCTGGAAAACTGAAAAATTATGAATTACCATTAACAGATTTTACCAACATTTCCCTTGAACTCTGCAACTCGGTTGTCTTTTAGAATACCCAGTTTGCCCATTTCTAAATATAATGTTGCATGGTCTGTGTCATGTGCTTGGAACTAGTAGACCAAACACCATATTTCTGACTCCATTTGAAGGCTACATCAGTCTCAAGTACAAAATCAGATTAGATCTTATGCATATAATCGAAAACTATATACTTTTCTCTTCCACATTTAAAGTCCTCCGTGGATTCAGTGTTTAATGTATTTTGTACCTTATGCACAATTAATGGAATTATCCACAAAGCTAAATTGTCGCTGCTCCACAAAATATGTGGACCATGTTTAGTCTTTCAGAAAGATGTATGGCATTTTTTTTAAAATGCAGATAGCCTTAACTCTGAATCACATGGTCATCCAATGAAAGGTAATTTTGACGTGGTGATATTTTATGCAATATATAAAATAGCATCAAATGCTTAACCCTTTGGAGTCGATTCCGGGTATATACGTTTTGAGGCATCTTCTCCTGATAACCCCGAAAAGAACTTAAATTACACTTTCAGTTTTGATCGCACAGATAAGAGCAATACATCAATCAAATCTGTAAAGGGCCTACTTTCATTTGTATACAGACATAATAACAGCAAAACTCTGTGCAGAAAACAAACAAGGTGCACTGTCTGGAGCCATGGTCTTTTCAATGGTCTTTTGATTACCATTACATCTTTGACAGTTTAGGTTTTGGGTTTTAGATAAACATGTTTAGAAACCATCAAATATAAATAGCAACCAGATGTAGTTTTAACGTGATGTTTTCCAGCAAGTAAAAGCAGCTACATCTCATACCTCTGATTTTCTCCTCTAGTGGACAGATAGCCTGCTAATACCAAACTCTGCTACTTCACTTTGCTTCGCAGACAGTGAGTAAAGAAGTGAACTGAAATTGAGTTGAAGTATGATGTCTGATGTGGTCAGGCTAGTGGATTGAAGCCAATGGTGTGAAAAACTTACAGTTTTTTTCAATCGCTAACAAGCGCTTGACCATACTTCAGATACTTTTTCTAAACTCTTAACACAGACTCACACCTACAAAACACAATTGGCCAAATGGATAATTTTCTTCTCAAAAACACATTTTGTTAAATATATACTAAATCTTCATTTCAAAATAGAACACATCTTTCTCTGCACACACCAACTTTACCAAAACACTGGAAATCTGACTCAAAATTAAATTATTCTGTCAAAGAATAACACTTGTTTTCACCTCAAAAGGTACATGCAGTCAATCAAAGTACACCAGGTTTCAAAATACTGGTTATTGTTGACATTACAAAAACTGCATAGACTTTTATTTTTCAGTTTTACAGGTATTTGCATGCAATACATGCAATTCACTGTTTTACACTAAATTTCTTTGTTAGGAACTCTATGTCCAAATGTACAGTAATGTTCACATTCAAAAGCATTCCAGTAAAAAGCTATTTTTTCCTTTACTGTTGCATGATTCAACAGGAGGTACAGTAGAAACACGGTATGATAGAACAGAAAAGGTTTGACAGTATTGCTTACAGTGAACAAAATATAACAATAAAAACAATCTCTCACTGCTCCTGCTCCTCTCACTGCTCCTCTCACTGCTCCTGCTCCTCTCATTGCTCCTCTCACTGCTCCTGCTCCTCTCACTGCTCCTCTCTCTCACTGCTCCTGCTCCTCTCGCTGCTCCTGCTCCTCTCATTGCTCCTCTCACTGCTCCTCTCACTGCTCTTGCTCCTCTCACTGTTCCTGCTCCTCTCATTGCTCCTCTCACTGCTCCTGCTCATCTCACTGCTCCTGCTCCTCTCATTGCTCCTCTCACTGCTCCTCTCACTGCTCCTGCTCATCTCACTGCTCCTGCTCCTCTCATTGCTCCTCTCACTGCTCCTCTCACTGCTCTTGCTCCTCTCACTGTTCCTGCTCCTCTCATTGCTCCTCTCACTGCTCCTGCTCCTCTCACTGTTCCTGCTCCTCTCATTGCTCCTCTCACTGCTCCTGCTCCTCTCACTGCTCCTGCTCCTTTCACTGCTCCTGCTCCTCTCACTGCATCTCTCACTGCTTCTCTCACTGCTCCTCTCACTGCATCTCTCACTGCTCCTCTCATTGCTCCTCTCACTGCTCCTGCTCCTCTCACTGCATCTCTCACTGCTTCTGCTCCTCTCACTGCATCTCTCACTGCTCCTGCTCCTCTCACTGCTCCTGCTCCTCTCACTGCATCTCTCACTGCTCATGCTCCTCTCACTGCATCTCTCACTGCTCGCTCCTGCTCCTCTCACTGCTCCTCTCACTGCTCCTGCTCTTCTCCCTGGGCCCTTTGCTCTTACTCTTCCTCGTCCATACATTACAGTGTTTGTCTTTTTCTGTTTCTGTTTCCAAAAACATCACTCTTCAAAGTCCTCCTTTTATTGTATAAGTGTCAATGTAATAGAAAAAAATAACCCCTGCCATTGAGTCTAAGCCAGATTGGAATCAGTTGTGGTTGGCCCAATTTACACAACATAAATCAGCTTAGATATATTGTTTTTTAACTGATATCATTGCAGAAGCAGAGGTTTTTATACTGTATCTAAGGTTTGGAACATTGTTTTTGCTATTGTGGGATGTTTTGTGTTAACATTTGTAAATACTACAAAAACGATCCATAATTTTGTTGGGAGGTATAGCTTGTCTGTTCAGAAAATGTAAGCATTGTGGAAATGTGTTCCACAATGTGGAAATGTGGAAATGTGGACTCAATATTGTGTGAAAACGACATGAAATGTGTGAATGGTATGGCCACAATAGACAGATGCTGTGCTAATTGTGTTTAGAGTTTTGAAAATGTGACAACTGCTTGGACAAATGCTTGTTAGCGACTGAAAAAAACTGTAAATGGGATCAGTTTTTTTTTTTTTTTTTTGTTTAATAAATTAACAACCTAATCATGTCTTGCCTTGAGATAAATGTATGCATTTAGCAGACACTTTTTTTTATTATCCAAAGCAACTTACTTCTAACACAATGCTCTACCACTTGAGCCACAGATTACACTGTACCTCTAAGTGAGAATGGGAATGTAGAATTAATGTTGAGTGTGGACACACCTTTATTACACCATATGAAGCACATCATTTCCATTTCCTTTCACAATGAATATAAACTTACCTGTTAAGGCAGGAGGTTGGACTGTTTTGCTCCTGGAGGGCCAATGTCCTGCAGAGTTTAGTTCCAAAATGCCCCAGCACACTTGCATGAAAGTTTCTAATTATGAAGACAAGGTGTGTTTAATCAGAATTGGAGGTACAGTAAGCGCTTTAGCACAGTGGCTCTCAAAGCAGTATTGAACATCCCTGTGTTAAGGAATTCATGGATACATGGGTTAAAGTTCAACATTTGTTTGTTAAACTTTGCTTGGTCTCTTAGGGCCAGATTTACTACACAGTGCAAATTATCATGAGACCGAAAGATCGTAAAAGCACCAGTGGGAGTGTTAAGTTCAGTGAGGGATCTACTGACAATGCACAAATGAAAGAACACAGACTACGTTTACATGCAGCCAATAACCCGTTCAAAACCGGGATATTAGCAATAACCCGGTCGTGCACGGCCATGTAAACACCGTCAAAAACCCGGATATGCTCATATTATACTATGATATTATACCTGGGGTACCCCTTTTCTAACCCGAATATTTGGTCTTGTAAACGCGTTTCGGCATATTCCCATCAAAATGTGTGTTCTGCGCATGTTCTATTCGCAAGGAATCTTGGTCTTTTGAGTCTTTGGATACAGGAAGAAGAATCGGAAATGACCCATATTGAGCATTACGTCCAGACGCTAACCGCGCGTCGCCGTTTACATCGGGATATTGGCGACTGATTACACATTCCATGTATACAGGAGTAACTCTCTCTGCTCACGCATGTAAACGGGTTATCCCGAATGTTTCGGAAACCCAAATAGTGACCTTAACCCGACCATAACCCGAATTTTAACAGCTTGTAAACGTGGTCGCAGACGCAGCCAATTAATTTACATAATTGTCCATGCAATCTACCAAGGGCAGCAAAAATTAGCAGCTATCAGGTTGCACAATTTATTTCAATACTCTCCTCCTATAAATTGTTTCTGAAATGGAAACTTCTACTAATGCACATGCAATATGCTCAGCTGCAAAATAATCCATCCATGCATTTTCAGCATATCTTTAGCATATCTTGATAGTGTTTTTTTTTTTTTTTTTTAATGGCAAAAGAGGGTTTATGCTGGCACACGCAGTTCGTAAATCTGGCCCAAGTGTTCATCGCAACAACAGTAATTTGGATGTGGTTTGGAAAGTCAACAATCCTTCCATTCATTCTTCAAACCACTAGTCCTATGTAGGGATGCTGGTGGCTATCCCAGTGAAGTCAGAGAAAGACCCGAAACGTGGCCATTTCAACACAGGGTTAACGCACATACCTGCTCAAATTGGGGACCTTCTTAGTTAAACCCTAAATACACTGTTCATACTTTAAAGGGTGGGGGGGTGGGGGGGGTAACAGTTTTTTACACTGTTAAAGAGTTGGATTCCCATGGAAAGTTTTTTTTGAGTATGGGTCTGTGTGACATTAGATGGAGCGGAATTTCCTTATATGGGTCCTAAGGGCACTTCTACCGGAAGAGCGCGCGCTCCCGTATAGCAGAGCAGAGGAGGAGAGACATTCACTGATCAGAGCGAGAGCGAATTGTCACAAAAGAAGTGTGTTTTTGGTTGCCAGGGCAAGACAACCCTGCACAGATTACCCAAAAAAAACAGCATTAAGGGACCAGTGGATGGAGTTTATTCTTACAGAGCATCAACGGAGTTGTGCAAGTGTTTTTGTTTGTTCCCTGCATTTCGAAGATGCTTGTTTTACAAACAAGGCCCAGTTTGACACCAGATTTGCACATTGTTTATTTCTTAAGGATAATTCAGTCCCAACAAAAAAGGGTCACGATCGTGTGTTGGAGCCGCAGGCGGTGAGTAAAACTGCTTAAAATATCTCTGTGTTGTTAACTTAGCTATCAGCGCGTAAGCACATCAAGTAAACAACATGCGATGTTGTCATCAAACTGCACTTTCCACATGTACAGCTTAAAAAAAAAAAAAACACAAAAAAAAAAGACGACATAAAGTGGAGCTTAGTCATTTTCCAAAATTGCTAAGCAAATATATACAGTTTCAATACATACCACATAGAGACGTCGTTGCTGATGCTGCTCTTGTTAAATTTCAGCCTCTGGATCTGATTTTGGATCATAAATATACGGCTGAATCTGACTGTTAGCCATGGTTTGTTTTGGATGATGTTTTTTTCCTTACGGTAATGTCACAGCTTCCAAACGCTCTCAATGCAAAAGCCTACTCGCGCTCGTGATTCTTTAGCTCCGCCCACACGTCACGCCTCCAGCCGGTCGTGTTTTTCCGGGAAAAAACGGTACAGACTATCTTTCTCTTATAAATATAATAAAACTAAAGACTTTTAGGAGTTATGAAGGATGCAGTACTACTCTATAGGTACTCAAGATTAACAGGATATTGAGTGAAAACGAGCATTTCACCCCCCCTTTAAACATAGTATGCTAGTTACTCTCCATAGTACAGGGGTCTCCATCCCTGTTCCTAGAGAGCTGCCATCATGCAGATTTCAGCTCCGACCTCAATCAAACACACCTGCAACAACTAATTAAGGTGTTCGGGTTCATTTGACAATTACAGGCAGTTGTGTTGGAGTATGTTGGAACAAAAGTCTGCAGGACCATAGCTCTCCAGGAGCAGGATTGGAGACCTCTGCCAGAGTGGGTTTTAGGACAACATTGTGTCTCACCTCTGCTGTATGTTTTTTGGATTCTGGGGAAAACCAGAGCTCCCAGAAGAAACTCACACCAGCATGGGTAGAGCGTGCAAATTTCCCACATTAAGGCCTCCAAGATTAGCAGGGACTCAAATTAATGACCTTCTTGGAATGAGGTAATAGAGTCAGCATGGAAAGAGATTAAAACATAGGTAAACCCTTACTAATACTATTCAAACTGTGTGGCTATGCAAATAAGTTCCACGCCACAGAGATAAATACTGTAGCTAGAACTGCAGTCAGTCACATCGCTGGAACAGGACGGCATCAATTTGTAAATACCTTCTCCTCATGAAGGATTATGAGGTTCTTTCTGGGGGTTCTGAAATCAGAAATAGTTGAAAGCTCTGAGAAATGTGAAATAAGAAAAGTTTGGGGAGTTCACAGTAACAACAAGCCATGACATCAAGCATCAGTTCAGCAAAAGCAAACATTCCCAAGGCTCTTCTGCATGTTTCATATAGTCAGAACCTTCTGCTCCAACTTCTGAAACTTTCAAGGCACTGACTGTGGAAAATGTCATTACATTACCAAATCTCTTACCAGAGACTGGCATTGGTGTGCATTATCAGTATATGACTTTCTAATTTGTCTGCTCCTGGAGACCTATCATGCAGATTTCCGCTCCAACCTCAATCAAACACAACAGAAGCGGCTAATCAAGATGCTCAGAGTTACTTGATAATTACAGGTTTGTGTTGGAGGAAAGTTGGAAATCCCTGATATAAAGTGCATAAAGTACAGTGCATTGCAAAAGTTAATTTGCCTTATTTATTTTCACCTTTTATGTGAAAGCAGCTTAATATATCTATCTATCTATCTATCTATATATATATATATATATATATATATATATATATATATATATATATATATATATATATATATATATATATATTTATATATAGCAAATTATCACATTGTTATTCATTCAAAAGTAGTGTATTGTGCACATTTTCTTTTTCATTTAAAAGTAGGCCTAATGCAATATATATATGCAAAAGTGTTATAACATTTGGTTTGCAAACACTTTAGACAAATAAGGTGCTTTTTACAGCAGTGTTCCTTTCTGGACCTTGACACTGCAATTTACTTGGCAGTCAATGGGACAGTCACAAGCCTCCTGATTTTCATTCAAAATGTCTTAAATTGTGTTCCAAATATGAATTAAGCTTTTTGGGGTTTGGAATGAAGTGGGGGTAAGTGATTAATGACATTTATTCATTATGGGGTGAAATAACCTAATTAGTAAGTAGCCTAATTAATTATTATAATTATGATTTAATTAAATGTTTCAGTCGTGGTCTGTAATATGTGATACTTTTTTCGTTATTTTAATACACATTTTGTGTTTGAGAGCGAGGCCAAGCTTATTAAATAGTATTTTATTAATTTCTCAGATCTCATCATTGAATGTCAAATTACAGAGATTAACAGATACATTATACAATAAGGTTTTACAACATTTTTACAAGTGTGGTCACTTTTTAATTGTGATAAGCAAAAAAAAAAAAAAAAAAAAAAAAAAAAAGATAAATTATAAAAAAAAAAAAAAAAAAAATCATCTGCATGCAATACTACTCAGATTAGTGAACCTTCCATAAACCATATCAGACAATTTCCAAACATCAGCTGTGGACTGGACAATCAATAATAATAATAATAATAATAATAATAATAATAATAATAATAATAATAATAATAATAATAATAATAATAAAAATCTATTTTTTATATAAATTTAGCATTTTACATTAAAATATACCATTTAGGGTATACAGAGTAGCATCAGGTCTAGCAAAGTGTCTATGACATTGTAAATCATGATATGTTAAAGTCAAGAGGGATATAAATGAGTCAAATGTTTTAAACGTATCTCAGTTAATATTATGCAATGATATTAATATAGAACTTTCTATGAAGGTTAAAAATAAAGATACAGTTATATAATAAAAATAAAATAATAAAAATAAAGATAAAACATTTTTTTTTTCACAATGAGACCACTATTTAACAAAAAAAGTGTAAAAAAATTGCCACAAGATATCCCTTTGTAAAACCCTCACTATCAAAGACACTAGAGCAGTTCTTTCTGATAGTATAAAAAGACCTTCCAACATTTGCTTTTGAAATAGCAGCTTGATAGAACTTAACATTAAGTAATATGACTATAACAATGAATATATAGACATTAAAGTGACCAATTATATGTGAAAAATAAGTTTCGGTACTCTTGAAACAAATCCTTTTCCTCAAAGAAACAGGAATCAAGAGTGCATGAAGGACAGTTAATGATATTCTGTGCAAACAGGTGTAAAGCTCTTATATACACATTTTTATTATTATATTTTTTTTTTATTCTATGCCAAACAGAAAACCAATGGGCTATTGGATATTCTTTCTTAAAGAAAAATGCTGAATGTTAGTCTTACACAGCCAATGTTCAAGTTTCGTACAGCATAAAGCCTTTTCACATTACTCGTCAACATTCCCTAATGCATTGAACTCTTTAAGTAAAACATCAAGTCTATAGCATCCTTCTGGTCTTGATATGTGCAAGTCAAACTGTTTTCTGATGATTAGAGTTAAAATTATTTTAAAACCATTTTCTGCTGACATTTCAAAATTCAGTTTACGGTTACCAGACAATTTTCAAGATGTATCGTTATGTGGGTGGTTTAGGCGTACTAGATACATCAAGCACAGCACAAGGCCAAAGGCTGTTCCATGATAAAAAGAACATCATTTGATATCCCCCGCCAAAATTCATAATTGACTAAATTTCCTTACCAGAAAGACCATGCTGGTTGATAACCTTCACCAGCTGAGATGTGTTGGTGAACCGCTTGGCCACGCTAGCTTTGCTGATCCAGACTAGAATCAAACCTCAAAATTCATGCTAGCTTAAACTCTCAACAAGAATTATCTTCTCAACAAGGATGTTGTGGCATTCAGATAAAAAGCTTGACCTTTGACTAGTTTGCTACATGCTTCCATTCCAACACCATAGCAACAGGTTATCTCATCACCAAAAGCCACCAACACTCATCAGTTTCACACACACAAAAGCCATTAGAGTTTCTGTTATTATTTATATTTGATGATAGATGAAAACTGCTGCGTTTAAAAGCCAACCAAATCCAAGAATGAACAAATATGATACATAATGAATGGGGGCAGTTTGCTTTCTGAAGCACACCCATTAATAATTTACATGACCTCCAAATAATAAATTAACAAATGAATAAATAAACAAGCAGGCAAGCAAACATCAACAAACCCGTTTTAATTTTTTCTCCCCCATTATGGAAAAATATCACTGATATAATATAGTCTTTTTCACAGAATTAGTCCTTGAGAGGGCTTAATCAGTATATTTATGTTTCTCAAATGTGGCTTTCAGAGACGCAACGATCTTGTTACTTTATGCAAATGACAATTCAGACGTTCAGAGAAAGTTTCTCTGAGTTTCCAGCGCAGAGCCTTTTTTAGTCCTAGTCTCATGGCTGAAAAGCACAATGATAAAGCACAAAGGGGCTTAGCAAAGGATGGATAGCACAGTGTTTTGCAAAGTGGGCACTGATAGAGAACGTGCACAGTCACAGAACAGTGGCATTGTGTCCCTCCATTTTCGGGAGTCTGGAGTCCTGCACTGTACCCATGGTGACCAAAAGAGGGCGGCTGTCCTCAGGGCCGCTTGCACGAGTCAAAGAGATGGGCCTCTGCTGGCCAGGATGAGGTGGGGGAGGCTGGGGCCCCGGCATGGGCTCCATGGGCAGGCCCTGCTCCTGGTAGCCATACCCAATATTCCCACACGGGAAGCGCCGTAGTCTGTAGAGTGGAACTGGTGCTAAGGTGGCCGAATCCAGGAGTAAAGGAGTTGGCGCAGGAGGGGGCAAAAGTGGTCGACACAGGCCTTGTTGCTGCTGATGCTGTTGGCGTTGGAGCTGCTGCTGTTTGTGCTGTTGCTGCAGGCCCAGAGCTTCAGCTACTGTCACAGTCCGGCCCGCTTGTTCCTGCCCTTCACCTGGGATCCGTGGACTGCTTGCCTGTCTTTGTGCCTGTGTCTGCTGTCTCTTCTGCTGCTGCTGTAGAAACCATGAGCCATAGGTGGGGTTCCACAGGTTGGTGGGCTTTCCGTTATGGCTCTCCTTCTCTAAAGGGTGGGGCTGCATGAAGCCCAAATTCACATGCCCTCCATCCTGGGTGGTCAGGGGAGTTGCAGAGGAAGGTTTGGCAGCTGGTATGGGGGCAGTTACTACCGGGGGTTGGTGGTGGTGATGGGGATGAGGCTGAGATTGGGGAGCTGGTGGAAGTTTGCTGTCAATGAGAACAGCCTCCCCATCTCTCTTCGGCTGATCGGAGTGGCCGGCAGATGAAGCATCGTCGGTGCCCTGAGGGGTTACAACCAATGAGGGGGCCGAAGGGTCTTCGGGACGCATGGGTACCCTCTCCTCTTCCTCAGGGATGGGGCCATACTCTACAGGCAAAGGCACATGCACCACATCTGGATCCTAGGGGAAATTAATAGTCTGTTATTTACCTGTGCAGTCAAACTTCCCAGTATAAAGATTGTTGGTGAAGAACATTACAATTTAATAAATAAAAACTAAATAAAATAATACGAATAGATACTACTACTACTACTACTACTACTACTACTATTAATAATAATAATAATAATATATAAGAAAAGTATCATACCATATTTGAAATATTTTACACAAATTAAATTAAATTAAATTAAATTAAATTAAATTAAATTAAATTAAATTAAATTGAAGGGGTCATATGATGTTTCTAAAAATAATATTATCTGTGTATTTGGTGTAATGAAATGGGTTTGGGGGGGGGGTTTAAGGTTAAAAAAAAAAAAAAAAAAACATTATTTTCCACATCCTGTACATTATTGTTTCTCCCATGTGACCTGCCTTTCTGAAACGCGTCTTTATTACAAAGCTCATCATCTGAAAAGCATGGTGTGCTCTGATTGGCCAGCTATCCAGTGCGTTGTGATAGGATGAATGCCTCAAGCGAAATGCCTTGTGTGGCAAAAACAATAAAACCCATTACAAACGAGGTATGTGTTGCATCCAATGGGAACATAAATACTGATTATAACGACTCACACGTCTTATTATGTATTGTGTATTGCGCTGCATAAACATAAAATCATGTCCGTATTTGTGATCGGAGAAATGACAAACAACAAGCTCTATTCCCCCTGGAATGGGTCGATGGTGAGGATTGGGGGTGGTGAAGGGATGCTGAAAGAATAGAGAGAATGAAGATAAGGCTACTAAGATTATTTATAGTGTTTCTCTCTCAAGGTGGTTGGATAGATGGTACGGTTATTGATAGTTAATTTGGCCGTGTTGATTATCTGCGCATGCTCCTATTAATTTGGTAATATCACGCTGTAGGGTACTCACACAGGAAACAGTCCTTATCCTCAGTAAAATGTGTTGTAAGCATATTTGGGTTGAACTGTTCTAGAACAGTGTTGTAAATACAACCCATCCTCTGATTTCTAGTCGTGTCCCCTTTTGGGACGATCAAACAAAGTAGTTTTGCTTTCACAATGAAACAACTTTTCCACGGCATGGCGGAGGCGACAACAGCAAGAATAAAGTTACGGTTTCTTTATTTGTGTGAACATTTGGGCGGCGTTATGCAAATCTTTCCACATCGTGAAGTATACATGTGGGGGCGTGTTAGAATGAGCCATTTTAGGAGGGTGTGGTTGACTCTTAACTTTTATAAAAATATCTATTGGGATTTGAGACTTTAGTCTTTGCATCTTTACAGATCTTCTTTATGCAGCAAGAGCTGGTAACACTAATTGCATCATTTGACCCCTTTAAATTAAATGCAACTTCAGTGAGCCAAATAAACAGAAAATTAAGAAGATTAAATTGTGGCATAGAGCAGTGGTTCTCAACTAGTTTGGCCATAATACCCATATTTTACCATGGTCCATTTACCATTTACCATTTTTCTTTAGGATAAACCTCTACAAATATACAAGCAAATAAAAAATAAAAAATAAATAAATAAATAAATAAATAAAAAAAATTGACAGTTAAGACTTGAATATAAGAATATGATTAATACTGATAAACAGCCTATAAGGTAAGACTATTAAATAGCAGTCCCAAACTAGTTTGTGTTAATACATTTATGTTGGAATGAGCCACCACAGTCATTTAAATGTGTTCAATATAACACAAAGTGAAAATAGCATGGCATTTTTGGGTTATGGAAACAACAGGTACCATGGTGAATACACAATACTAACATGAACTGTTATGAAACATGGAAATTGCTCCTGAATAGAATGAATATCATACCTTCATTCAAATCCTTCCCAGGTAACACAAAGCACCAGTTGTGTGATTTTGTGTTACTTTACTAATGGTAGTCTAATGGTTAGAGATCTGGACTCGTAATCCAGAGGTTGTGCGTTTGAGTCTCGGGCCAGCAGGGATCGTAGGTGGTGGAGTGAATGTCCAGCACTCTCTCCCACATTCAGTACCATTACTGAAGTGCCCTTGAGCAAGGCACCAATCCCCCAACTGCTCCCTGGGAGCCGGAGCATAAATGGCTGCCCACTGCTCTGGTTGTGTGTTAATGGTGTGTGTGTTCACTGCTGTGTGTGTGCACTTTGGGTGGGTTAAACGCAGAGCACAAATTCTGTGTATGGGTCACCTTGGGTTTTTCGTGATAAACAGTGCGCTGGCCACATTTCCGTGATATACTACAATATAATATACTATGGTATAACATCTGATAGGGCAGGATAATTTGTTTCTGTGGTGAGTAGTGATGGGTCAGTCTTGAATGATTCGTTCAAATTCTTTAGGTTCTGTACTGGAATTAGTCAAGTAGTTCACCTGTTTCAGTCAATGCAGTATTGAGCAGGAAAGAGAATTGATTAGTTCATCTCATGAGTCTTCGGGGTCTTTCATGTCATTCGTTCATCACGTGACAGACCCATAAGCTTTGACCGATGCAGTCTGAGCCAGAAATAGACTTAATAATACTAATAACCAACTCTTTATTACCATTGTTACAACATTCATTGTATGGAAAATAACCATCGTGGCAGAAATTCACACATTTATAAACTGTAAGAAGAAAAAGCTTCAGTTTGACAATAGAAATGCAGTAACTGTAAGAGTAAATAATTAATATAATAATGATGATTTTGATGATGATAATAATGACTGCACTGGTTTGTAAGGGAGCTTGCAAATTTATTTGGTCTATCCAATGCTGTCACGTCACGTGACAAAAGAACGAATGATAGGTTAAAGCCTTATATACATTATTGTTGTTGTTGTTGTTGTTATTATTATTATTATTATTATTATTATTATTATTATTATTATTATATAGTACAAACATTAAAATTAAGGCAGTACACTTAAAATAATAAAGACAAAAACGAAAACAAAAAAACACAGATATGTTGCCAAGGTAATTCCTTATGAGCTTATATGGGTCTGTCACGTGATGAATGAATGACGGATGACTCGACAGATGAACTAATCAGTTCTCTTTCCGACTCAGACTGCATAGGTTAAAGCTTATGGCGCTGTCAAGTGATGAAGGAACGACTCAAACCCAATGACTTTTCAGATAAGAGGTGAGGTGAACTTATCATAGATGAAGACCCACGTAAACAATGTTTCTAATAGCATTATAGTTTTGTATTGTTTGTAGTGTGATCAGCATTTGCGTGAGTACTAGTAGACATGTTAGGGATAAAAAAGATGTAAAAGAATGAAATTAACAAAATGACTGGAATTTTTTTCTTTTTGCTGATCTAGACTCAAAGGTCTGAGTCAGTAAAATGATCCGAACTTCCCATCACTAGAGGAGAGTGACTTTTTGTTTCATATCAAGTTATGAAATCAATGATAGAATAATGATACTGTCATTAAGCCTAACAAGATCTCATCTAATTTTTCTCAGGTACTCTTTACTTAAACTGCAACTGACAACAGCTTTCATGCACCTCTTTCAAAGTAAAACTCTCAGATCAGAAAAAAAAAAAAAAACATTTAGAATTATGTTTTTTTTTTTTTTTTTTTTTTTTTTTTTTTTTTAATCATTGTTGTTGCTGATGTTGATTGTTTTTACTGTACCCTCCGCGACCTACTCAGAACAGTATTATCACAAACTTTTGGGTTGCAACCCACCATTTGAGAAACACTGGCCTGTTCAATTAATATATTCTGACAAACTCCCTGTGCACAGTATACATAATACATATTGCAATACAATTTGAAAATGCAGCTCCTAACAAAGCTGCTGTTGCACAGCATGAACAAACAAGGTTTTAAAATGTAGTACCTGCAGACAATAGTCAATTCTCTCCAGAATAGTTGAGAAGTTTGGTCTGTCTTCTGGTTGATGCTGCCAACTCTGTGTCATTATCCGGTACCTAAAAAAAAAAAAAAAAATATATATATATATATATATATATATAGATATATATTATTATTATTATTATTATTATTAATAATAATAGTAATAATAAGATGAAAGCGTATATATATATGTATTAATTTTCACTCACACTGGCCCGGGGCAGTTCTTGGGTGGGTCCATCCGGCCTCCGTTAGTAACAAACTCCAACACCTCTTGGTTACTTCGGCTGGGGTATGGCATATACCCCAGAGAGAAGATCTCCCACAGCAGAACACCAAATGACCTGAAAAACAAGTTGAAAGGAGGGAAAGTGAAGAGTACAGTGAGATGAAAGCATAGTAATTATGGAAAGAAGCATATTAGAGTGTGAAAAAAACAGTGGGGTTGCAATAGCATATGACAGAACTTGAAGCAAATTAATCTTTTAAATATGTAATTATATCACAGTGCTCACCATGTATCTGTTTTCGAGGTAAAGATTCCTTCCATAAAGGCCTCAGGAGGCATCCATTTGACTGGCAGCATAGCACGGCCTCCTTTCCTGTAATAGCTGGCTCTGTGAAAAAATAAAATAAAAATAATAAATAAAAAATAAAAACATGCCCAGACAAAAAATAATATTAAAAAAGCGGTGAACATTGTTATGGATGCCCACAGCAGCAGAGTGGAGTGAATTGTTAACTCCAGTCCTGGATCAGAGAGTGAAAAAGCACTGGAAAACGAAAAGAAAATAAATTATATAAAGACAAGATGGCCATTTCTTGTAGCTGATTCATATCCATGTTCTCTGAAGCCTTGACTTGATCCTTGGTCACTAAAACATTTACTAAATGAAGCCTGGGGTTAATTGCGTGCATATGGCTTGACCTTGTGTTAAAAGAAGAAAAAAGTATTATAATTACAAAGAGTAGCACTCATACTAATGTTGTGGGTGGCTAAATTAATGCATTTTAAGCAATGACTGTACTAATAAGTTAATCTTGCTTGTTCATTAAACATACGAGTTTAAGAAGTTACATTTAGCATGTTTTTTTTTTTTTTTTTTTTTTCTAGCTGTTAGTTTGAGTCACTGCTTTTAGAGTCTCCACTCAATTAAGTCGAAATTAGTTGGAACAACTTTTTGGTCATCAACCAAAAACACAACAATATTGTGTTTAAGCTAAAATTTTTAAATAAATACATAATCATGCTTAATTTATACCTTTACTCATAATATAAAGTAATGCCATATTTCACATAATTTCTGGACAAGAAAAGCAATTTAACTGAATGTTGCATCATCCTAAACATTAAGCTTCCTGATTTTAGAACAGTAAGTTAAGGTTATGGTAGTTAGGTCAAAGGTTTATGAAAAGTGACATATTTAGTTGATTTGAAATTCTTGCTTAATTTGCTTGTGGCAATCCATAGTATAATGGTTTAACTATACTGTAGTAAACCTAGACAGGAGACTTTATGTTGTGGCTAGAGGAATCTACTCTACAGACCAAGTAACACCACAGGGGTAGAAACAGTAATCTTTATTTTATATAATTCATGCAGTTACCAAACATGTCAGACGGGGTCAGGTGCTGAAAGTCCCAAGCACTAATGTTAAACAAATCTGGGCGAACAACACCACCATGGAAGCTGCTAAACAGAGAACAGCAATAAATAGGCCATAAAAAACCTAGCGCACATGCAATAAATAGGCAAAAGCTATGAAACACAAATCACCCCCGCAGGACACGGCACACGTTCACACAACACGTCACCGTCACACAAAAGACGCCATCAGACTGCCACATAAGAATTTAGTTCATCATAACCCTCCCACCCAATCATTAAATGGCTATACAGCTAGATTTAAAAATTACACACACACACACACACACACACACACACATAAAGAGTTAAAAACTTAACTCTCCCGGGATGCGAGACCCTCCCCCGGGGTCTAGGCTTTGCGCTGGTTGGTAGAGGGGAAAAAGCAGACACCAGTCCAGCGCTCGTGAGGCCTCCGACTGTAGCGAAAACGGAGCCCCCCTTTTCTGAGAAGCCGCGTCGCCTGACGCACTCCTATACCCGGCCTTATCTACAGGTTAGCCCACTAACTATTTTCACCGCCAGCAGCCCTAAACAGCATGCGAACGGCACCCACCCCCCAACCTTGAGTGCAACTCGGCGTTTAGCAAAAACACTGCTTCCCAGAACATCTCACGCTTCATTATGCCTTTCTATTTATTGTTCTCTCTCCTTCACGCTAATCAATGGTCAGGTGCAACAATTATTTACTCAACCCCATCTTCCCTCAAATCTCTCCCGCCCACACGCAATCATAACAATGCATCTTTACCACGTCACTTCATTACAATACATACCGATATTATGGACAATGTAAGCAAATTTTCAAAGATGATTTAATGAATCAAAACAACTGCTTTTCCATCCTTACTGAAGTGAATACAGTAGACAGACAGCTGAAGACTGAATGTAGCCACTAAATCCAAGTACATGTTCACAGATACACCTCCTTATTGGTTCTGGACCAACATTCCATTCAATAAGATTTTAGAGTTAAACTTGGGACATAATGGAATAGAGATATTACAGGTCGATTATATGAAAACTTAGGTTTAGGCTTTGACCTATGATTGTTTGTTTAAAATGTTGGTCCAGTACCAAAAAATGATGTTGATCCAGCAAAATGTTCTACTTGAGTAAATCACATCATGCCCACTGATACCAAGACTGCACCTTAACAGGATTTACACATGTAGGACACATTCAAATTCAGATGCAAAGATGCAATTGCAGATGCAAATTTCAGTCAGACTTCACTATGCAGAAAATATTCATGACCTGAAAATCATCTGCACTGTGCCTTTGACGCTATATGCAAGATATATTTGCATGCAAGTAAGTGGTAGTAGTAATGACAGTAGTAGCAGTAACAACACCACATTCACATTTAAAGTCCACATGAAATCAAAATTGACTATATTTACTTTGTTCACCTAAATTGATAGTTTTGTGCTGAACAATTCATCCATGCGAGTCAATCCACACACAAAAATTTTTTGGCTTCATAATCTTTAATCAAAATCTGAAAATGCCCCTCCCCTCTGCATTGGAGGACCTTCACTGATGACGTAGGCTTGAGGAATTGGGCGTCTGCTTAATCCGTAACCACGCCCCTCCAACTGACAGTAGACAGGCTGCCTGTGTGTTTGCGAGCATTGACAGCGCGTGAAAGGAGAGATGGCGAGGAGGTGCATTTTTGGTTGTGGAACTCACGGAACACTTTTCCCTTTCCCTAAAATTCCCTCGTTACGGTCCAGATGGCTCGATTTTTTACATTTCGAGGAAGGAGGGATAACAGAGTTTCACTGCCATGAATCTGGCAGACTTGCTTATCTAAAGCAACATACATAATATTCAAGATTATATGGAAATTAAACATTATATAAATATATAGATACATTCTGTCTGCAAAAGTTCTAAATTAAATTGTTCCGTGAAAATAACTTGAATGAATATCTGCAATACTGTTATAACACAGTCACTATTTACTTATTATAGTACGCTTACTTATAGCACAAACCAAAAAGGACAATTCTGTCATTAATTACTTTTATGTTGTTCCAAACTTGTACGTATGACTTACTTTCATAAGTGGAACATAGAATTAGATATTTCAAATGATGTCTCCGGTTTCTCCATACAATGAAAACTTAATTTGTCTTCCAGGTTGCATACAGGTTGTATGTAAAGCTAGAGTAAATAATTGTCTTAGCAGCCTCACAGAACACTGCGATACTGCATATAAGCTATACACAGGCAAGCACCACACATTTATACAAATATAGCTTCACTGAATGCAGTCTTATCTGAAGACATATTCTTCACATTTCTCATAGTGTGATCACTGTCTGTCTGAAACCATTTTCTTCATCCAGAGCTGATGTTATCAAGATCTAGTTCCAATATATGACCCTCTGCTGACAACAGTGAAAAAGAAATAAAGTGAGAGAGAAAAGAAAAAAAAAAAAAAAGAGACAAATAGGTCTTTTTTTTTTTTTTTTTGCCATTAGCTACCCTGAGGTTGCTAAAGCAATATTTTGTGTATAATGCTGAGCATTCATAACAAAAAGCAAACAAGGCTGAAGCTGAAAAAAATATAATGGCCACTATCTCCAAAACAAAAGCATTTGCACTTTTGTCAAAATCCTGATGATGCTGGACTTTTCGAGCTCTGGTTGTATATAATCTAGCGTGTGGCTTGCTGGGGTTGTGGCAGCCTGTTCTACCTCCCTCAGGAACACACACCTCACATACTAACATAACACTCATGTTTCCACCAATCTCAACCATGCCAACAGATTTCGCATGTCAGGACTCAAGAGAAACCAACGATGAAACCCTCTGAAGTATGAAATCAAGAAGAACACAAAACTTTTGTATCACTACTGACTATACAGTCCTCGGTGGGATGGATTGCTGCCACAGGCGAGTAGATTGAGGAAAGTAGATGAGGCAGGGGAAGGAACGTTTGGGATTGTGAAGTTCTTAAATTCAATTCTAAGAGATAAGTTGAAAAATATCTTCATGGTTATATTCGTATTTTGAATATCAGTTTAAAAAAGCGTTATGTATATGGCTGTATCTTTCTCGTTCTAGACAGAACTAGAACCCCCCAATCTAATTCAATATGCAAGGCACCGTACTAGAAACAAAGAGTTGTAAAACTTCCCTCCAAAGGGTACCATTCCTCATTGGCTTACTCAAATCCTGAGGGTGTGACATCATCCCCCTATATATATCACTAATTTCCTGATCAGGTGGTTCTTTTAGATTCAGGAATTCCAGGAGAAGATGCTGAGCTTAAAGCCTTAAAAACCAAGCTAAGCTTGTGCCAGACTTCAGCCTTGACTATTCACTGATCAAGATCCTCTGATCTCAGTTGTATCACACTTGAGGTTGTTCATTGTTTGCTCATAACTGGAGTCCATAATCATGCAGATTTTTGCTACTTGCTCTAAATAGTATCGTACAGTAAGAACGTTCTTAGACTTGACAGACAGTTGACACTGAGAGGTCAAGTAAAAACTTACAGTGGATCTAAATATTTATAATTAATCATGACTAGTTATGATTGATTATTCATATTTCCCCTTTGAGCTGATTGGCTACAACGGCATATGATTGGGCAAAAAATAAATAAATAAATAAATAAAATCTGTGTAGTGCAATATGAGTCACCAATATTTCCTAGAAATAACAACTGAATATATTAAATCTGAATACCCACTTAAAGTGAATTTCAACATTTATTAGTACACCAGAATATACAGTACATTACGTCAGAATTAACAATAACTACAGGACACAAAACTCTAAGTTTAAATCATATTGCCTTTAACAAAAACTTATAATTAGTCTGATTTTGGATCAAGGTGTATCAGGGAGTTTACAGGATGTCCTTGTGTTTAAAAACAGAAAGACAAAACATAATGCAACTGATTGTAATATTTTAAAAATAAGTATGCTCCATACCAATTTAGTGCTCAAAGCTCTCACAAACATTTGGACTCTAACAGTAACCATGTTAAAATGTATTGTTAAATGTGGTGAATTTAAAAGACAGGTTGTGTTTTGATGGCTATAGTGGTTTTATATTAAGTTTTTTTTTTTTTTTTTTTTTTTTTTTTACTTATTATTTTAAAGCACGGTGCTTTAAAGAGGACCAGTACAGAGATAAAGCTTGTCAGAAATAGATTTATTATGCTAACACTGTAACAGTTTGCTGTCAACAGGTTAAAGCCCTCTCCGAGACACTGCATCTGCACTCACCCTTTTTAAAGCACCATGGTAAAAAAGATAAAAGCTTAAAGATAAAATAAAAATAGTTTGTTGGGAGACTAATCGACCATCCTGACCTATCCCGAGTGATAATGAAACACAGTCAAAAATCAAGGAAACCTCTAGAGTTAACTATGTCCATTAAAACCGACCACATCTCAGCATCCTCAAGTCTCGGAGGATAAGATAAAATATTCACGCAAACCTCCACTGTAATTCTACCCATCCCCAATCACATTTTCCATTTTCCTCACAGCTCTGAACTCTTGCGTTGTCGGCAGAGCTCAGCGGGAAAGTGCAAGGAAAATCTACATCAGCAATTAGAGCGCACTTTTATGGCAACACTCCAGAGGGAGTACAACAATGCTCCATCTTTCCCCCTTAGATTTTCTCAGGTTAATAATACCCTTCTTTCACCAGCTAAGTGAGCCATTTTCAGACACACGTTCCAGTTGGAGTTGAAAGGCAGTCAAGCTCACAACTCCTTTCACTTCGTCACAACAGATTCACACTAGTGCCATATGATCTATCTCTCCAAAGATAGTCTATAGCTTATTAAGGCTGGATATTGTTGGTTGTAATACAACACCACATGGCTTTACTAACTATTCTGATAAGTAAGATAGTAACTGACTGATTGATTCCCAGCGATATAGTCTGGTGCAAAGGCTAGGTAAGATTTCCTTGTTGTTGATCTAAAATGAACTTGACAGTCACTGTGCTTTTTTGCATTATAGAAAAAAAACCAGCTGTGACATTTTGATGATAGCTCTTTTTGTGCACCTTTCACAGAAAAAATGTCAAGAGTTTTAAGTGGCACTTAACTTTAAACTTTTAAGTTCAGAATATTAGTCTACTGCTATAAGTTCACGGCACTTATAAAGAGTAATATGATTACAGAGGAACAAATGATAAAGTGGGACAGTTAAGCTTGAATATGAATTTTATTTTGAGTAACCACCAACCAATTTACAACCGCCAGCTGGAAATTCAATGGTAGGGAAAATTATAGTTTTACTACTTTAAAAAGATCTGCCTGAGATTTAGAAGTTAACTTTATTATTATTATTATTATTATTATTATTATTCAAGATGTGAAATGTATCTGAAAATTTGAAAATGGTTACAAAAAAATAAATAAAATTAAATAAAGCACAGACTCCTTTCTGGCTTGTTTTAGACATGAAAATGAAAAATGAGTGCCACTTTAGCATTATTCTGGCCATTGATGAGAAGAGGTCTTTCAATGTTCATAAAAAAAAAAAAAACTCTTTCTGATCTCAGATGTTTGAACAGCGTGTAAACTATAGGAGTGTTTTGGTAGTATGTTTTGTCTAACATAGCCAAGGTCGTGAGCGATTGCACGAGAGAGAATGTTTGACCATTTAAATAAATAGGAAATAGAAATCTACCCTTTGAATTAGCTGAGTGCCTACTAAATAATTTTGCTTTGCTCTTGCCTTAAAATTAGAAATAGGCTGATAATAAAAGCTCGCAAATGGGTTTTCATATGAGATACACTTATCTTTTCTCAACTGAAATACTGTGGAGGAAAAACAGCCTCTAAACAGTCCTTCATATTTTATGGCCAATTGAATATTGAATATAAACATAGATGCAAAATAGAACTGTCATGTTTTTTTTTTTTGTTTGTTTTTTTTTTTGAGTCTGCAATCTCCAATTTCCATGGACTGGTGCTTGTTTATTTTATTGTATTTTATTTACTATTTTGTGAACCTGTAAGGGTGATATTAAGGTGAATTATGAGATCATGATGCCATACTGAGATATGTAGCATACCTGTAGATGTCTCTGGCCATGCCAAAGTCTCCTATCTTGGCCACCCTCCCCAGACCTTTGCAAGTCAGAAGACAATTTCTGGCAGCAATATCCCTGTTAAGAATAAAGAGTGATTATTCTGATGGTCATATTCAGAATAGAGAGACATTTACCTAAGATATTAATCTGATTTAAAAAATATCCATTACAAAAAATATTCAGTATCATCATATAGTCACAGTTTATCTTGAGATGTTTATGCTGTCTTGTTTCTCCTGTAAAATGCATTGTTGTTTCATCGTGAAATATATCAAAGAAAGCTGCATTTAGATCACCCTCTCCTTGTTACCCGCCAGGACACATATTTTATGCTAAGATCTATTTTCAGTAACTTTAGGTTTGCTAGCTTAAAATGTGTAGCAATGTTGAACAATAGTGTTTCCAGTCCCGTTACTCATTCATTTTGTGCAGAGGTTTCTGTGTGGTCCCACAGATCTGGTGTGGAGGCCGCTGGCATGTACTATTTTGAACAAGCAGATTCAAAGCAACTCAACATTTCAGGACTTCCAAGCTTTTATTGTGGACTGTTTAAAGTTTGGAGTTTGTTTAAAAAGGAGAGGACAGAACATCACAGCTTGCTGTATTGGCTTCTTCAAGAACCAGTTGTGTATGGAACTCATTTGAGTGCAACCTGTTAAATAAGTCCCAGTTTACTTAGACAGTTTTTATGTCTATTGTAAAGACTTTGGGACATGTAATCCAGCTTTCAGGTGCAAACATGGACAATGCTCTTTTCCTCGGCTCTTATTTAAAAGTGCACTCTGTTCGTATAATCGCTTTGTTGCTCAAAAAGTGGAAAGAAGCTTTAACAGATTCTGAATGTACTTTGTAGCTTGACTATTGTAATGGTTTCGTTCAGCCCAGTGTTGAATATAATTTTCCTTTGATATTTTTTTTCCAGACTGTACAAGTTTTTTTTTCTTTTCTTTTTTTTTTTTTTTTAACTGGTAATTCTAATGCTTTTGTGCATGATTCTGATAAGAAATTGTTATACGGTTTGATTGTTAAGATTTTGAACAAGGACAATTTAAATGGGAAAACTGACACTCCATGGAGAGCTCGTTTAGGTTTGATTGATGGTGTTGGACCTGAATGGAGAGCGTTGTATAAACCTCCATTGTTGAAGAAAGTTGCTGATTTGCCATGGAGAGTTTTACATTCAGCCATTGCTGTTAATGCTTTTATTTCTGTGTTAAACCCTGATATTAATCACGACTGCCCTTTTTGTACTTGCCGTGAGACACTTTTTCACTGTTTTATGGACTGCTGTCATCTCTTGCCACTGTTCTCAAGGTTGGAAGATCTTTTTAAATTGTTTGGTGTAGTTTAGTGTTTGTTATTTTAGGCTATAGGTATTTTTTTTACCTATCATGCATTCCCGGGGAATTGGACCCCCCAACCTTGCGCTTGTTAACCCAACGCTCTACCACTTGAGCTACAGGAACACTATCTTGATCTGCAAGTTATGAGGAAATCTAATCTCCAAGACTATTCTTGTTTCTTTTGAAGGTCATGTCATGTTTCCACGTCTCCAATTCCATGCATCTAAAGGTATTTGGTACTGCACACCGAGTATTTGACAACAACGGATTACACCTTTATGCCAAAAAAATAAAAATACAAAATTCCTCAGAAAGTGCAAAACGATCAATCCCTCTGGTTTTTGACCAAAACGTTGAAGCTGAACACGGATGCCCAGATCCATTTTAACTCAGTGAGGAACTTCAGTAAGAAACCGCAGATGGGTAAGCGCCCCAGCATCCCTGTTCTTTATCGGGATTGATGACCAGACTGCTCATGTAGCATAAATGAGCTCTAAGTGAACTCATTTGTCATGCCATTTCGGATAAGAGTGTCAGAAGGAAATATAACTCCCAGTGCAGGTTAGAGAGGGAAGCAGGACTCCTGAACAGAGTCAGGAGCGCTGAATTTGTGCTGACTTCAGAAAAAAAGCAGATCATCCATCTGTTGTTAAATCGATCTGTAATGTGTGTTGGGTTGTCTGTAATTATACCTGTGGATGAACTGGTTCTCTTCCAAGTACTGGCAGCCGCGGGCGATGTCTCTAGCAATGTTGAGAAGATCTACCATGGTTAAACTTGAAGGATGCTCCTGGAAAACATTACAGAAAGTCAGAATTCTGGGTATTCCCTTGAGGAAAAGAAGTATACTTTAGCAAAGTGTCAAAAATAATATAAATTAATATACCTAATAAATATACTTAAAATAATTTAATTAAGTGCAAACAGAATTTAATGTCTTTGGATACATAATTGCATGCTACTTACAATTAATTACAAATCTACTGCAATTTAAGTAGATATGTAACCCAGGACCACAAAACCAGTCATAAGGGTAATTATTTTGAAAGTGAGATTCAAACATAACATGCAGGAAAAAAAAAATAGGCTAAATCGTGTACACAATTTACTAATTCGTTCCCTCAATGTACTAAAAAGTGCACATAATTACTATTGTGTTCCCTCGATTTACTATTTCTTTCACTCGATTTATAAATTGTGCGCACAATTTACTAATTCGTTCCCTCGATTTGCTAAAAGGGAACGCAACAGTAAATCGAGGGAACACAATAGTATATCGAGGGAACGCAATAGTAACCGTGTGCACATTTTAGTACATTGAGGGAAAAAATTTGTAAATCGTGCGCACAATTTATTTATTTGTGTGGGGCTCTCTAAACATCATATAAAAGCTGGATAAATAAGATTTCCATCTGAGTACTGTTTGTTAGGATCGGACAATATTTGGCTGATATACAACTACTTGGAAATCTGGAATCTGAGGGTGTAAAAAAAAAAAAAAAAAAAAAAACAATCTAAATATTGAGAATATTGTATATATATATATATATATATATATATATATATATATATATATATATATATATATATATATATATATATATATATATATATATATATATATATATATATATATAAACCTAAGTGTCAATAGCAGTGACATTAATGGTATTTGCAAAGGCTATGTAATTTATTAGGAAATTACAGACAAATTTTTACTTAGGTGGATCAAAAAAGCACTATATATATATATATATATATATATATATATATATATATATATATATATATATATATATATATATATATATATATATATATATATATATATTGAGAATATTGTATATATATAGTATATTTTCATTATAATCACATTTCTAATGATTAGTTGCAATTTAGTACACTAAAATATAGTAGCTTTAAATATAACACTAAGTAACGCTAAAACACTTCAGATAAAATTTGAATCTAGTACTTTAAATGTGCTTCAGTATGTTAGCCAACAGAATAATTGTAATTATTTATAGCCTGAGAATGGATTAATAAAACATGATGATTTAAAATGTACTGCAATGTAAAACGTTTAATTTGACATTATTACAAAATAAAGTTCAATAATTTGATTATTATTATTATTATTATTATTATTATTATTATTATTATATATATATATATATATATATATATATATATATATATATATATATATATATATATATATATATATATATATATATATATATTTTTTTTTTTTTTTTTTTTTTTTTTTTTTTTTTTTTTATAGCAACAAAACCAAATCAATAATCCAAAAGCAAAGTCACAAACAAATAATGAAAAAAAGAATTCAGGAACTAATGACAAATAACTTCAAAATGTTTATGCAATACAAGACGCTGTGACTGTGTGTGTGTGTGTGTGTGTCCTTACTAGTCTTGGTCTAGTTTCCCTCAGGAAGCTCTTGAGATCCCCTCCAGCCATCAATTCCAGCAGAATGAAGCGAGGCAGAGCTTGCAGACTCACCCCGATACACCGCACAATGTTTTGGTGACTAAACTTGCTGTCAGAGGAATAGAAATAGAAAAGTGGTATTTTTGCCTATGGCAGTGGTTCCCAGTCAAGGTCCTGGAGAACCCCCAATACTGCATGTTTTTGGTGTGTCTCTTATCTGACACACATGTGAGCTCTTGGAGTCTTCACTAATGAGCAGACGAGTAGGGAGACATCTAAGATGTGCCGTGTTGGGGGTTCTCCAAGACCAGGACTGGGAACCACTGGCCTATGGGATAATGCATATTGTTTGTTTTGTTTTGTTTTTACCTGATTATGAGAGCTTCCATAAGAAAATCCAGCTCGTCCTGCTCAGAGCACACCTCAGGAAGGGTCTTATAAAAGAATATTTTAATAATCAACTCTATGCACACCATTAAATCATTACACATCTCTCTCTCTCTCTCTCTCTAATATATATATATATATATATATATATATATATATATATATATATATATATATATATATATATATATATATTGTAAGTTTAGTATTTCATTTGGAAACCAAGGTCCTAGAGTCTGGAGGAAGGGTGGAGAAGCTCATAGCCCAAGTTGCTTGAAGTATATACAGGTCATTCTCAAAATAATTAGCATATTGTGAGACGAGACATAATTATTTGAAGGTTGACTTTTTTTGTATTAAAAATATGCTAATTTTTTGAGATAGGAATTTTGGGTTTTAAATTAAAGTTTATTTTTTATCATTACATTATGGAAAATAATGCAATTTTATCACAATATGCTAATTTTTTGAGAAGGATCTGTATATATTTCTTTCTTTTATTTTATTTTTTTTTTTTGCACAAAGTCTCATCAGTGCTCTATCAGGTATTACTTTTATCAGCATATTTTTTATATTTGCCTATAATTGATTGCTGTTACACGTTTTAACTTTATGAAGGACAACACATAAGAAGGTATTTTAAAGACTGTTGGTAACAAAGCTGTTTTGGTTACCTGTGACTTTCATTGCATGAACAAAAATACTACAAATTACTGGTGCATCTCAATAAATTAGAATGTTGTGGAAAAAGTCATTTATTTCAGTAATTCAACTCAAATTGTGAAACTTGTGTATTAAATAAATTCAATGCACACAGACTGGTTTGTTTTTTTGTACGTTTTGTATTTCATTTGGAAACCAAGGTCCTAGAGTCTGGAGGAAGGGTGGAGAAGCTCATGGCCCAAGTTGCTTGAAGTTCAGTGTTAAGTTTCCACAGTCTGTGATGATTTGGGGTGGAATGTCATCTGCTGGTGTTGGTCCATTGTGTTTTTTGAAAACCAAAGTCACTCGTTTAAAAAGACATTTTGGAGCACTTCATGCTTCCTTCTGCTGACCATCTTTTTAAAGATGTTGATTGCATTTTCCAGCATGAATTGGCACCTGACCACACTCACCAGACCTGAACCCCAAAGAGAAGCTATGGGGTATTGTCAAGAGTAAAATGTGAAAGAAGAGACCATAAAATGCAGATGACCTGAAGGCCACTTTCAAAGAAACCTGGGCTTTCATTCCACCTCAGCAGTGCCACAAACTGATCACCTCCATGTCACGCTGAATTGAGGTGGTAATTAAAGCAAAAGGAGCCCCTACCAAGTATTGAGTACATGTACAGTAAACTAGCATACTTTCCAGAAGGCCAACAATTCACTAAAGATGTTTTGTTTTTAATTGGTCTTTTGAAGTATTCTAATTTTTATTATTATTATTATTTTTTAAAAATGTGAGCCAAAATCATCACAATTAAAATAACCAAAGACTTAAACTGCTTCAGTCTGTGTGCACTGAACTTATTTAATACACGAGTTTCACAATTTGAGTTGAGATACTGAAATAAATGAACTCTACCGTGAAAATCTAATTTATTGAGATGCATCAGTATGTTTCTCAAATTATCTCCTTTTTTCATATTATGTTGTAACCTAAATGTTTATGTGTAATCAATTTTACGTTTAATCAAATAAAATATTTATTTCTAAAGATACTATTTGTAATGTTGACATTATATAATCTTTTATGGGTATCAGTGTGCTCACAAATAAAACAATTAATCAAAATATTAAATACCAGTTTCCAAGGTCAAGCAGCATGACAGACTGTTTAAATATATGCAGATCTTACCTTTACAGCCACCTGCATCGGGCTGGGCTCCCCCGGTATCCCTACGGCTAGTCCTTCATAGACCTCACCAAATGCCCCATGACCCAAACCTCTACAAACAAAACACACATTATTGTTACTTATTTTGTCAATAATATCACTCCATGTTTTTTATATATAGGTTCAGTCCTCACTTGTTAGAAAATTACAGTTAAACAACATGCCAGCACATAACACTTCTTCAGCCCCACTGAACTGTAGAGAATTAGCGACGCTCCTAACCTGGTGAGGGAGATGTTGCGCCGCGGCACCTCCTTCAGGTCATTGATGGAGGCGGTCTTCCCTCCAAAGCAGTAGTTTGGATTGTAGTCGGTCATGATAGTAGAGGCTCTCAGTTTGCTCAACTTACAGTCGGGACTCTGTAGCTCAAGCTGGATAGACTGTAGCTCGGTGTGTTTCCGTCTGTACACTGAAAGATAATTAGCACAGCATGATATTTTTAGTTTGCTACAAAACCTTTGCATATGGGACTGTTGACATTGCCAATGTTACATTCAAATTCAATTTGGAAATAAACTATTAAAATCCTGTAGAAAAAAACAGTGTTATAATCTTTTGGACAATCTATGTGGGATGCTAATTTAATTTGTGCTGTCATCGGTTTTATTACAAAAGCAGGTGTAATAATATAAAGCTATTTTCTCTATCATTTTAAATTATTTTTGTTAACTATAACAACCGTGGAGGCAACATTTTATTGCAAATCTGTGGATAGCTACTGCATATGAGTAAAACACCTTCAAACAGTTTTTAAAAACAGGCATGTAAGGGTGTACTCACACTAGGCACGGTTGCCATGAACCGGGCCCGAGTACGATTGTCCCCCCTCCCCACTCCCCCTCTGGCCTGCACTCACATATAGGGTTTCAGCATTCGTGCCGGAGCACGCTTACGTCATTATGGTGCGACGGTTTCGGGATAAACAGGAAGAGCGGCGCTCTATGAACACAATGGAGTGCATCGCTCTGTTTTCTTTGTGGATAATTTTGTGTTGTTTGGTCCACAGCCTGTTGTTAAACAGATGTGCCGCCTTAGTGGCGCGAACATTTTCACGTAATCGTGCTGCTCGTATGAGGATGTTTGCAAGATACCAGCTGAAGTGCAGCAAGGACTTTGCAGTTTTTTGTTTTTTTATGCGTTTTGCACCTCTGCCGTAGACCAAAGCGACCCTTTCCCTGCCATGTTGGTTTTGGAGCGTCGCAAAACCGTGATGCAAAGCGTCCTTTTCCGTGCCCCGGCACGGTTAGCGCTCACACTGCATGCGAACCGCGCCCGAGTCCAACTGAACCGTGCCCTGGCCCACCTCTTCCAAGCGGGCCAGGGTCGGCCAATCGAGCCGCGCCCGGGCACGATTCGGAGCACTCACACTAGTCAAACGAACCGCGCTTTGGTGGTCAAACGCACTCGGGCACGGTTCAAACTGGCTAGTGTGAGTACACCCTAAGTCCAAGTTTGGTGGGCTTGACCCCGGGAGTAATCATTAGTGCAGCATGTGGAAGTGATTTATTCATTAAGTGGTAATCGACGACGCTTGTCAGAGCCCAGTTAACAGCCAATTTATCACACAGAGTTTGCTACTACAGTGTAGATAGAAAAAATTATGTGTTAGGTGACGTGGCACAGTGTATGTGTGTGTATGTGAACCTGAAGTTAATTCACTGAGCAAAACAAGATGCCAAACATGAGACATGCAACAACAGAATGCTGTTATTGTAGTGGGACAGCCGCCATCCACCCCAATAATTATATTTGCACATAAATTATAATATTTCAATCAATCAATCAATCAATACCTGTTATGGGGTATTTTGGTCATGGTATAAAGTACATTTTACAATTTCTAAAATGGCATCAATATTGCTTTGGCATGAAGCTACACCCACACCCATAGGTGTCAGTATATACTCTCCAAGACAACAGTCATATCAGCCAGTGAAAAAAAAAAAACAACATATTATTGTAATAAAAAAAAAAAAAAAAAAAAATATATATATATATATATATATATATATTATTATAGAATATCCTGTGATCTGTCTGCGAGTGCAGGTTTACCCATTCTTTTTCTAGCAACCAAAAAATTGGCAAAAAGCTTCCCTAAATGACTTGGCTCCAGTATTATGTTTTAGTAAGCCTCTGACATTCCATGAAACTATGCTTATAAAAAGGAATTGACATGGTCTACTTACTGATCATAACACCAGAAACTGCCAACAGTAATGCAGCAATGAGGGCGGAGGTCCCCACAGACAGACCCAGTGCCAGATGAGGCCAATACGGCTGAGCGGGCACCATAGGCACCACTACACAAACACAGCAACAAATATACAGTTTATATGAGTCAGGCAAAAGTCAGCTGTATTTACAGTATATATATATATATATATATATATATATATATATATATATATATATATATATATATATATATATATATATATATATATATATATATATATATATATATAAATTATTATTATTATTATTATTAATACGACAGCTCCGTGGGAATGAGAATGTCCCCTTCTCTTCCTCCAATACCACATACTTCTGACAAACAGTATTACGTAGCAAATTATGGCTCATGGCTCTGGGGTAAACCGTTCTCATTGATTGATGTAATTGGACATTAACCTGAAATTAAGAAGATTTTAACCTACTGATTAGCAGCAAGTTGAAAAGTTTATTATTATTTTTTTTTCTTATGTTTTTTCATACTTTTCTTGCCTATTTCTTGAAAACCTGTCAAAGTGTTTACTTTATTTTTTTTTTAGCTTTTTTAGATAATTAACTAACTTATTGACTTATACACTTATGCAGTTGAAAACAGCGCTAGAGATGGCAGCCTCCAGTGCTTGGCTCTCCAGTGTTTGTACTGTTTTTGTTAGTTTTTCCATTTTTTTTTTCCCCCATTCTCAAACACAATCAGATTTGCCAAGGATGAACTGCTGAACATTCGGCAGAACACACCACAAAATCTTCTACCGGATTTCTATTATTCGGATGTTTTGCTGAATGTTGTAGTTGGTGGAGCAGCTGCACTGATCAAGCACTTCAGGACGCGCAGACTTGGGTAAGAGAGTTGGGCACAAATGTGAAGCTAAGGAAGAGTGGATTTTGAATGCTGTTGCCTAGCATCCATCTGGAGAATCTCCACTCTCTACCCCAAAAAAATTGTAACATTTCTTCTACTCTCCAGGACAAAGTGCACGTGAGCTCAGCTTTAAAGAAAACTTGCTGAGCAGATCACAGACACTTTACCACAACACCCGGACTTTTAATCATTCTTGGGGACTTTAATAAAGAAAATATTCCCCATGAACTGCGGAAATACAGACAGCATGTCACATGTCCCACCAGAGAGAGTAATATATTGGATCACTGTTATACCACAATGAAGGATGCAAATTACTCCATCCCACGAGCAGCTTTAGGCCTCTCTGTTCACTGCATAGTTCATCATATACCGACCTACATGCAGATACTGAAATCAGCTAAACATATATTGAGAACTATGGTTCACTGCAAAACTCAGACAGCTCTGCCAGGCCAAAGAATATACTCACAGAAATGGGGGACAGATTAGTGTATAAACCGGCCAAATACACACTGGGAATTGAGATCAGAGAGACAAAGAGGAACTATACTGGTAAGCTAAAGAAATAATTATTTTCCAGTGATCCTGTTTCAGTGTTTAAACATCTGAAATTTATCACCAATTACAAGACACCATCACCCAGCGTTGTGGAAAATAAACAACTTGGCAGATGATCTGAATGAGTTTTATTGTTTGATGAAAAAAACACCATTCAAACTTCCTGCAACCTCCTGAAGTGGGACAGTCACATTGAATCTATTGTTAAAAAGGCCCGGCTGAGGAAGTTCAACCTGCCACAGGAGCTGCTTAAACAGTTCTTCTCTGCCATCAGTGAATCCATCCTCAGCACTTCTATTACTGTCTGGTTCAGCACTGCTACCAAATCTGTCCTCAGAAGACTATGTTGGATAGTCCAGACTGCTGAGCGAATCATCGGTCCAACCCTCCCTTCTGTCCAAGAGCTGCATTCATCCAGAGTTAGCAAAAGGGCAAACAAAATCACTCTGGACCCTTCACATTCAGCACACTCCTCCTTTGAACTGCTGCCATTTGGTTGGCACTACAGAGCTCTGAGCACCAGAACGGCCAGACACAGGAACAGTTTCTTTCCTCAGGCAAGCCATCTCATGAACACCTGACATTAAATCTTGGAACACACAACACTGCATACATACTTGTTTACATTTCACATTTGTACATATCATATCTGTACATCATAACTGTCTATATTATATTTTGTGTTTTTGCTTTTTAATATATTGTCTATTTTACTATTTGTATTATTCTATGTCCTGTCATTGTCCCTGTCATTCTGTTGCACCATGAAGCTTCTGTTACTAAAACAACTTGTAAACAAACTCCTTGTACTGTATGTGTAAACATACATGTCAACAAAGTTCTGATTCTGATTATGAGAACAGAGGGAATTTCAATCATTTTGCATATATGAACAGATGTGTAAAACATTCTGAATGGATAGAACAGTACCTAGCTACAGTAGTTGTGCAAAAGTAGTTTTTTTTTATCATTTTCTTTCTTCTTTTTTTTTTTTTTGAGAACAAGCTGGCTACAGTTGACAGTGATGATCTCTGCCAGAGAGCCTGTAAGTGGTAGAGAACTGAACTTGGCTTTACAGAGAAAAGTGCCACTCTTGAGAAATAACTTTTGTCATTGTGAGAACACTCTTCCCAGACCGTGGCCGTTCATCTAATGGTTGTGGGGAGTGTTATGAATGAACTAACCAGTAGAGTTGATGCAGGACACTCCGTCTGGGGCCAGCGAGAGCTCTTCATCACAGTAGCACACCATGCCCTCAGAGGTCTCGTGGCAATCTCCTGACTCACAGTGACTGCAATTCTGCACTGGGTTGATAATAACTTCACCGTCACCTTCCATTCCTGTAAATGACATTACCGTATCATACTTATGGGATGTTGAAATGCAGCAGAAAAGCCTGAGGCTTATAATCAGAAAAATGATTGGCTTTGGATCCCCACAGGGGTGAGTTCACCACTGTGCCCTTAAGCAAGGCACTTAATCCAGGTGTTTCCAGGACGATTGTCCCTTAAGTATGTGTCCTGAAGTTTTCTTTTTGGAATTGTTTGACCATAGGCCTCATTGATCTGAGTTAATGCACTCTAGTGTTTGAGTGAAAAGTTGAATAGTCTAAGAAAAAAAAAATAAAAAGCATAGGCCCAGTAGGCACAAACAAATTTTTATGCACGCATGAGGTGGTTTCTCAGACAATGCGAAAGGAATAATTTGCAAAACTGTATTTACAGGTCACATGGCATATTTATAAAGTCATATGAACATTCTTCAATGTACTATAACCTCCAAGGAACACTTCATATATGGCCGCTCTCCAGTATAAGGGGGCTTTCCCTACCATTAATGCTTAGACAATTTACACAGCACACGTCAGCGGTGCAGTGTGGCTTAGATACAGACACTAAAGCTGATTGCGGCCAGTCTAGTCAATGTTATGTGTTTATTTCAGCCACGCCACACACGTTTCTGAAGCTTCTCTCTGTCCTGCTTCTGTAAAGATACATGCTTATGCCTCTTTTGAATAAATATGTCAAAAAAAAAATATCAAAATCCCACCAAAATCAGTTGCCATCACTTATTGCGAGAGGTAAAATATTTATTTATAAAAAAAAAAAAAAACTTATAAAATAAGTTTTGCATAAATCTGTAATGAAAATGCGCCTAGTCAGGCATGCAGTTAACTGCATCTAAAAAGATATATAAAACACACCCTAATTGAAAGAAAACAAGTTGATTAAATGATTGAATCCAATGTTTGGTAACAGTATACAGTAGTATAACAAGCAATTTATAAGCAATTTTTCTTCTTTTTTTGACCAGGAACCACACGTAAAAAAAAAAAAAAAAAAAAAAAAAAAAAAAAAAACCTTTAGTCTCACTGTGAATATCCATCCAGTCTTTTTCTGGTCCCAAAACTTCTGGATCATGGCACTGATGTGTACAATTTGTTATTTATTCACCACTGAATGCTTTGGGGAAGTAGTTTATAGTTCTGAGATTTACAGTATAATTTCATAATGCATTATTTTCAAAGTTTTCAAACTGTTATTCTTCCTCATAATTTGACTTCCTCAAGAAGATAAATTGACCCATTATTACAGAAGACTGAAACAAATTATATAACTTTTGTATTAAGTCTTTCGCTACGAAGAAAACTTCTTGATCATCCAATCCTACTCTATTCCCAATGCTGGAGATGATTTTCATTACTTGCAGCCTTGGAAAGCCCGTTACGTTACAGCATCATGGGGCCTAAGAGGGACTGTAAGTAACTATATCATTATTTTGGTGACCCTCAACTTTAGGTACAACTTCAACTGACTATAGAGATGGACTATACCACTAACAGCCCTCTATCATACATACATCTGTTTTCCAAGACGTCTTTTATTGACATGAATATTTCACTGCAAATAATTTGCTATTCACATTGAACTCTCCACAGAAATGTGAAATTAGTTTTTGAAATGTATTTAAGCCCTTAATGCCAATTATAAAGTCGTCCTAACTGCATCCTAACTTGTGTACTTGTATAAATTTGTATACACTTTTGTGTGAAATATATGTATGGAATATTCTCTGACATTTTGCAACATAAATAAACATAAAAAAATAAAAACATAAAAATTGAATTAAAAAAATAAATTGTGCAATGTCGGACATTTCATTACATGTATATGATTGGAAGGGGCTTATCAGGCTTATCTTATAAACTTCACATTAGATTAGAGGACCGAGTATAAAGTGCATGGTGTACATAAAATGGGGCATGACTAAAGAATTCTCCTACCTTTGAGTGGCTCCAGGTACATTTCCCCATCAGGACTTATGAATGATGTTCCATCATCTCCATCCTTTCTAGGGTCATTATCATGCCAGGCACTGCCCCCTATGGTCAGGGAGGTAAGAACAGTAACATAATAAAACACAAAAAAACAACGTATATAATAAAAAGGCTAAAATTCAGTCTAACCTCTGTATCCTCCACCTCCTCCACCAGCCGTGCAGGCCCCTCCACCACCTCCAAAACCTCCTCGGGTTTTCCAGCCCATGTTTTGACAGGGTTCTCCGCCCTGACCTCCCAAAATGAGTGATCTACCCCCTTGAGGAACAGGGGCAATATCATCCCAGCCTCCACCACCACCTGAAATCCACAAGGCCACAAAAATCATAAAAATGTCATTAAAAGACACTTGTGCAAGATTTCAGTTTCTGTGCTTGTATATATATATATATATATATATATATATATATATATATATATATATATATATATATATATATATATATATGTATATATATATATATATCCTCCAACATAACTATGAATGCAGTATGGCACAGAGATTTCTCCAGAGAAAATATTCTCCTATGAACATCCACATTCCTCTAAAGCAGGTCAGTGCTGTTGCTTAGCATGAAGATGTTCAAATAAAAACGTCAAAGCTGTCCCATTCTGCTAACTCTCTAATGGTTTCTTAGCAGAACATGCTTTGCTGGGGAAAAAATACTAATAAATACAACAAAAACACTCAACAGTCAAGTTTTGAATGGAGAATTTTTTTAGAGACAACTTTCAACAAGAAAAGCATGTTTGGAAGGTTACTAGGGTGTTCAGTGGGGTTGCAAGGCATTTCTGACATTTCTGTACACATCCTACTGGAAATGGTGGAAACATGATGAATGTAATTAAAGTGGAGGTTTTGTAAATAGAGCACAATAGGGGAGCTGGCCTTTGAAAAGAGTGCCATTGATAGAAGCCATACTGAGTGCTCAGCAGGACACAACCAAAACACGCACAACACAATGACAAGCAGAAACTTGATGAACACACACACGTCATTAATTGTGTAGTCTGGAAAGCAGAGCACACTATTATAACAGTACTGTTGTTATCATCAGTTAGCCAAAAAGCTCACAAGCACATACTTTTTTGATGAATAAATGTCAAGAATATCCAAGATCCAGTATTCTAAGACTAATTTTCCGCCTCAGTCTTATTCAGACACTGCTATAAAGAATTTGAATAAACCAGCTCAAAATCATATTGAATCTCAGGCTGAATAAAGGACTATTTTGAAGCCTAGCAGAAAATAAAATTACTATGTCCATGTCCAGGAAGAAAAGCCTGGGGGAACAGCATTTTTTTTTTCTTTCCTCATTTTAATCAAACCTGATATCCTGGTAAACAAAAACATAGTTCCAACTGTATGTTTTGCTTCACTGCTATTGTGAGCTGTTTGCTAGAAGGAGTAACACACACTAATCCAGTAATCCATTTGCCTAACAGATATATTATACAGGCAATCTGTCATTTATTACAAAACTGTTGAGGTTACCTGCAGCGCCTGAGTTTCCATTGCGGCCAGGGATGCTGGCATCCCTGTCCATCACTTCCTCTGGGGTTTCTGATTGGCTGCTGTAGCCACGGCCTCCACCTCCAGCAGCAATGAGTAGCGGAATGTGGACTCCATTCACCACCTGTAACCAATGGAATCATTAAATGTGAAACTACATTTTTTACAGTGTAAAACTTACGATTGTCACTGAAATGTGAGGTGCCATGATGCTACTGTAGGGTTGCCATGGTGTTTCTATGCTAAGGTGTTACTGTGTAGTTTCTGCAGTGCTCGGGGTGATTGCAGATGGAACCTAGTTTTAAATACTCTTCATGGCGAGAAACTCAAAATAAAGAAAACTGAGGGAGAGTTCACTGAAGAATAAACATTTTATTCATCAGTTACTCACTGTCAAAATGTTCCAAACGTGCATGAGTTTCCTCGTTCTGTTAAACACATAATAAGATATTTTGAAGAATGTTGATGACCAAACAGTAGATGACAGTCATCGGTGTCAATATCATTTTTTATTTTATTGTTTCTAGTGAAGTCAATGGCTACCGTCAACTATTTGATCAACGACATTCTTCAAAATTCTGATGACAGAATTTAAGTTTTTGGGTGAACTATCCCAAATAATCCCAACTAATAGATGGACCCATTTAAATGTACAAATGTTGGAAATATCCAATTGAAAATGTTTTTTTATATAGTGTTACCTTGAAGATGTAGGTGCCTCCTCCTCCCCCACCACCTCCTCCCTTAAGCTGGGTTTTATTGGTAGAGGGTCCTTGCTGCTCCCTGCAGATCCGGTTCAAACTAGGCACCATCTAAGAAAGATCATAATATATATATATATAATGAAATGAAATATCATACGTGATCCTTTCATGATTTACTAGATGCTAATCATACTAAATTTTTTTTAAATGAGAGCACAAGGATGTATTGGTAGAAAGGATCACTCACATTAGGGCAAGCGTCCTCTCCCTTCTGTCCAACTAGAATATACAGCAGCTCATCCTTCTGTAGCAGGAAGTCTCCGGTCATGTACACCCCATGTGACTTGTGGACAGCCTGCACACTGCGTCCACCAGCTGCTCCGTACGCCGTGATCCTTAATCCAAGACAAATATGAAGCAGTCCTTCACTCACTTTTTACAGGGATGAAACCAACAAATTTCTAATTACTATCATTGACTTTTAGTGGCTACACTATCAGAGAACTATGGATGACATGAAAGCTTGTTCCTAAACATTGGAAGCTACCCTTGCAGTGTACTGCATACAAAATCACCATCCAAATTGAGAAGGCCAAGTCCCAGTGGATTTTGATATGAGCAGGTTTAAGACAACGTTTTTTGTTTTAGTTGTTTTCTTTAAAATGGCATTATACATTTATATTGTGAGAAACATTCTTCTTTAATTGCCATACTTTCCAGAAAACAAGTTACACTAGACTATAAATCAAAAATTTGAACTGCAAATTTATATATATGTGTGAGAGAGAGAGATGGAGAGGCTTTAATTCCAAACAATGTTTATTATAAATGGTAAGTATAAAAAAAATCAAGTTTAAGTATGCGCTACACAAATATACCTTGCCTCATGTACTTCTCACATTCTGCAAAAAATCTAATGTGGGTTATTTTTATTTTTTATTTATTTATTTATTTATTTATTTATTTGCATGTGATTGATGTTAAAGGGAGGGTGAAATGCTCGTTTTCACTCAATATCCTGTTAATCTTGAGTACCTATAGAGTAGTACTGCATCCTTCACAACTCCAAAAAGTCTTTAGTTTTATTATATTCATAAGAGAAAGATAGTCTGTATCGATTTTTCCTGGAAAAACACGACCTGCTGGAGGCGTGACGTGTGGGCGGAGCTAAAGAATCACGAGCGCGAGTAGGCTTTTACGTTGAAAGCGTTTGGAAGCTGTGACTTTACCGTGAGGACGAAACCAACCAAAACAAACCATGGCAAACAGTCAGATTCAGCCGTTTATTTATGATCCAGAATCAGATCCCGAGGCTGAAACTGAACGAGAGCAGCAGCAGTAACGACTCGCTCCGAGCGGGGCTCGAACCCGGGTCTCCGATGGGAGGCGGACGCACTAACAAGGAGGCAGAGATATTTGAAGCAGTTTTACTCACCGCCTACGGTTCCAACACACGATCGTGACCCTTTTTCGTTGGGATTGCATCATCCTTAAGAAATAAACGATACGCAAATCCGTCGTCAAACTGGGCCTTGTTTGTAAAACAAGCATCTTCGAAATGCAGGGAACAAACAAAAACACTTGCACAACTCCGTTGATGCTCTGTAAAAATAAACTCCATCCACTGGTCCCTTAATGCTGTTTCTCTTTTGGTAATCTGTGCAGGGTTGCCTTGCCCTGGCAACCAATAAAACACTTCTTTTGTGACATTTCGCGACACTCTCGCTCTGATCAGTGAATGTCTGTGCTCTCAGTGCTCTGCTCTACGGGAGCGCACGCTCTTCCGGCAGAAGTGCCCTAGGACCCGTATAAGGAAATTACGCTCCATCTAACGTCACACAGACCCATACTCGAAAAAAAACTTTCCGAAACTTGTGACAAACCGGAAGGAGTATTTTTGGAACAAAAATACTCCTTCAAACGTACAACTTAATTTTTGAAACTTTGTCCATGTTTAGCGTTGGAATCCAACTCTTTAACAGTGTAAAAAACTCAGTATGCATGAAATAGCATTTCACCCCCCCTTTAAATGCACTTCATATAATAAAAAAAGTGACATATGTTATACAAAACATGGTAGATCAAAGTATCTGTGATGGTATTTTACTATATATGCAGTCAGTGTTTCTCACTACTCCATCAGCCATCTTGGATGGATTGTTTGGGCTGTAGTTTTATGCCCCCAACCCAACAAGGCTACTTCCTTACAATGCCATCTCAGTATTTGGCCAACTGACACATTTCAGCAGACAGCATAATATTGCATTCTGAAACAGCATTTGCATCAGAAGCATGTATTAAAACGGCAGGCAGCTAACTTTGAACAGAGCCGAGGATAAAAAAAAATCTGTTTTCTTTACAAACTTTTGCTTAGTGAATGTCATCGTCAGTCTGGGTTCTACTGAAGCAATGCTGCTGATGAAATGGGTTTTCTCATTCCTCTTGCTCCACAGACAACAATTTACCTGAATGACTTGACACGCTTGATAACAGGCAGCAACTGTGACAAAGAAAAATGTTTTCCCATTTCATGGTCGAAAAAAGTAACTACTAAACTCAACAGACGCTCAACAACAGGATATTTTGACTTGTGTTGGTCAGGACATTATGTGTGTGTGTGTGCACCTGTATTTCCTTGTCTCTGGGACCCGCCACATCTGGATGCCCTTGAATGATCCCTTAGTGCCTACAGTGACACTGACATTGGTGTTGCGGTAAAAGTTACTGCACTGAGTCGGCGTTGGACCGTCCTGTCCTGTTGCTCCGCATGTGTGGAATATCCACCTGACAGCTGAAAAAACACACACATTCCCACACACACAGCAAATGTATTATTAGCTTTGTGAATTAACAATTTGTCTTATTCAGACAGTAAGAGAGAGAGTGAGAGAGAGAGGAATCTCCACTACTTATCTGATGCAAAACTTGGACAAAACAAGTCGGTACTCTTTTAGGTTGATTAGAAAAATAACAATACTAATAAAAAAAAAAAAAATGGAAGAGCTATATCATGTGTTTGGCAGACTGGACAGTCACTAAGCCATAGGTAATTTATGATTTTTCTCTTCTTAGCTGAATACCTGTAGAATTTTTTTCACATACCTGAAGATAGCACCACATGAAGCGTACATTCATTGCTAAATGTCAAATGAACTTATTAAAGAGAGGAATTAGGTTCTGATTGAGTTGACTTCACTAATACTGACAAGATAGACTAGGCTCACATCCAACAGATTCTAATGATTAAAGTATATTACAGGAATATTACACCACATTTCATTTTATTTCTGACATTTTTATCACCAAAGAAGCTACAACAAAGACTGAAGGCTGATCCACGCTATCTTCATGCGCTATTTATTTTCTTTGTTTGTCGTTTTCTACAAAAGTGGACATTTGCTGCATACCCTAGTTAAAAAGAACTACAATTTGTATACTTTTGTAAAGAGTACTCATTACAGAAATTCATAAAAAATAATTCAATTAAAAGAATGAGGTTTCAAAAGTTTTCTCAGTGTGAGACAATCATGGCAGAATTTTTATTTTTGGGTGAACTATGCCTTCGAGTACTAACTTGATGTGCATTTTGCCAATTTGTTGCATGTTAACACCCTTAGGAGACAATTAAAATTAAGTGCAATTAAAACTGTTGGCTGAAATTTATTTTATTGATTCACTGACAAAACTCAAATTAAAAAAACACTGACACAACCAGCTTATATAATGACCAACAATCTCAAAAAAGCAGAGATGAGTATAATCAGGAACTGGTAATCTACTAACAATGCAGGTGCAAAATGGGTTAAGACATGCATTTTAGGGGTGTCAATAGTGCAGATATCAGGAAACAGATTTCCTCAAAACTCGCATCATTCATTTTAATACTTTCCTCTCTAAAATTGCAGGTCTAAGAGGGAAACTCCTACAAATGCATATGCAATAAAGTCAGCCACATAAATAATAGTCCACAATTTTTCTTTTTTTTTTTTTTTTTTTTTCACTGTGTGTCTTTAGTAAATACTCTGCTGGTGCAAGCTGTTAGTATATCTGACCCTAAATGTAATATCAAATAACAAAATTACAATCAAATATTTAGCATGTGCTTCAGTATGTTGGTCAGCACGTCAGAATAAGTGTAGTATTTTATTTATGAAAAAGTCAATTATTTAAACAATGAAAACAGTTATTTGAAATGTACTTTGAAGTAAAACTTAAAGTGCATTTTGTATTCAAGTACAGAAAACATCATGAAAGTGCACTGTCTTTAAGTAAGGTCAGACTTTTTATTTCATAAAAATTATATAATCTTCAATATATATATATATATATATATATATATATATATATATATATATATATTTTTTTTACATATACTTCTAAAATTTAAATGCAATTCAATTAACTTCTTTTTCACTTCTTTCACAAGGGTATATTGGAGGTTGGATCCAATCAAATGGCCACCGTATCCAATTTTTAAAATTAGAAATATACCAATATACATATACCCTGGCAAAATAGACCTCTTCCCATGCAGTGGTGTTGTTCTAGTCAAGTCTGCAAACAAAACAACAGAATAAAAGTGTATTTCCTTGCCAGGAACCTACAGAGATCTGTAATTAGATCTGGAGATAAAGGAAAGTTTGAGTTGTAAGAGAGGTTTGCACCAGACAAATATCTCCATTTATGGTCTTATACAATTTCCTTTTATTTGAATTCTTGCAGGTCTGACTGGTGAAAATGGCTGAGTCATCGGTAGCTGAGGTTAGCGGCCCTTCTCTTTTTTCCTCATCAGAAGAAGCAATCACGCAGACAAAGTCAGAGGTAGTAATCAAGGAGACACAAGCCGAGGGAGTGGATCTGACAGAAGAACATGCTCCCTCTCTCCACAACACTACACATTTGAATCAGCGTAAGGCAAATTACCCATTCAAATCTTCAACCAAAATGAGATGCCCTGGTGGCAAAGGGAGAAATCGCCACTCGAGGACAGACAGTGAGAGGGCAAGAACATACAAGGTAAAAATAGAGATGGCAAGAGGAAAAGCAGAGACATGACAGACAATTTGTGTATTAAACACATCAAAACATTTTCAAAGCTGTATCAATTATCCATGACCGAATCAAGGGAAGATTGATGTGCTGCTTGATTTCCCTTTGAGTTTATAGAAAACAGCTGGCGGGAACAGAACTAGAGTGTGTTTGGAGGAAAGTGTTTGTGTTTAATTATTAACTGCATTGAGCAGTGGTGGTTTTGAACAGATCAGAAATGACAGGTTAAAACTAGACATAGGTGGTAAGACCAAGATATATTATTATATACATCTTATCGCTGGAAAGCCAATATATATAGTGTTGTGTATAGAATAAATAACTATGTGGTAATGCCCAATCCAGTAAATTATCCTTATTATTTATAACTTGTATTAATGTATCATAAGCCTAACCTTAGTGTAAAAACAGTTACATATGCAACACTGTATGTGACTGAATTAATATTATGTATATAAGGATTATGTGATTGGATGAGTTATAACTGCTGTAAAATAATGCCAGTTTAAATGCATGCATGACTCCCCACTGGTTCTGTATTTTAATTGTACACAACAATGCCCCCTTTGTACGTTCTTATTCATGTTGACTTTATTTTTATTTATTTTTTTCATTGATCAATTGACCACAGAATAACAGCACTGCAAATTTACCATCTGTTGACATTTTTCAACTGTTGCACAATGTGTATTATCATAACCACAAACTCATAACTGCAAATGAGACTCAAAAATCCCAAACACTTCACAGACAGCATTCAGTTTGTTGATCAAAATGTTGATGAAACTGTATTCATAATTAACAAAGATTGTTCATAACAAGTAATGACATCTGTACAGTACAGTACATAGTCCATTCAAGGAATGTCTGATGTCTGACACAAAGTTGTGTTTTCATATTTCATGAAAAATATTATTAAATGTGAGTTATGCCATTAACCTATCAATGCAATAATCTTGTTTGCAAATGATCAGTAAATTGGTCTGTCTATATAATTTGGGATTGGTAAAATGATGATGATGATGATGATGATGATGATGATGATAATAATTATTATTATTATTGTTACTTTACTGTTTAAAAAGAAAACATTATACAATGTTAACATTAACAAATATTATATATATATATATATATATATATATATATATATATATATATATATATATATATATATATATATATATATATATATATATATATATATATATATATATATATATATATATATTTTTTTTTTTTTTTTTTTTTTTTAAGTGTACACTTCTGTACGGTCACTTTTGATGAGTTTAATGCATCTTTCATAACTAAAAGAAGTAATTTATTAAAAATAAAAATAAATGAATAGACTGGAGAATCACTCTATTCAAAAACCAACACTACTGAAAAAAGTAATTAAACGGACCTCAATGCAAGCACATTTCAAGCACATCTTTTTTTTTTTTTAAATATGAAAAATCAAAGCAAAATGGTAAAAAGAAATGAAGCTTTATTATTACCCTAAGCTGAAAGGACCTTACATACGCCCCCTCTCCACCACATGTAACACTTTACAGAGCTACAAAGATGAAAAAAAATAAAAATAAAAATGAGGTGTTGACAGGAAAATGTCAAAATGAAAAGTCAGTTTAATAGAAAATTCAGCACTGAATCTTCCTCCTTTAGTGTCAGCTGAGCTACACCAGAGAACAGCCTGTGTGAATGAAGCTTTCTAATGAGTCTTGATGAATAGCAGATTAGCTGCACGTTCAGATTTATTAAGGCTGAAACGGCATGGGAGTCATTTCACAAACACTCAAGCACATCATATTGATAAATGGCCATGCTCCAATGAGCACGAACACAAGAGGAACACCTGTATATTACATGAGCAAGCAGATCAGTCTTCCCAGCGCTGGTGGCATTTGGTAGGACATTTTCAAAGGTCATGTGCTAGACAGCTGATCTTATAAATGATCTGTGCATTTTCAATAGACAATCAGGCTAATGTGAAGCGATGTTTTACAATACAGCCTTTATGAGCAATTCTGATCATTTGAAAGCATTAATGTGACATTCCAACTTTCACATTTGGTTTGAGTACAGAAAGGCACCTACATTTGTCTGCCACAAACACATTTAAGAGTCTAGAAGAATGCGAGCTGTTTTTGAAAGCAATTAGAGACGATCAGCCATGCACAATTCATTATACTATAATAAATGTGATCAAGGCCGTGAAAAGATGCAAATAATTTATCATCAGTAGCACTTCACTTCCACTATTACAGATTATGACATGACTTGTGTTCCAGAGGTGATTTCAAGCAGACTTATTATTATTCCATCGTTTGCACCCAAGTTTCGAAAGACACATTTCCACTGACTAAACCACCTGAACTCTGAAGTCATACTGACTCAGATATGCACCAAAAGCACCCTTAGAAGCTACAACCAGCCTTTCAACACTGTTTGATTTCAAGAAAATGGTGTGGCAATAGCCCAGTAGATGGCACACTTTCTTTTCACTCCAGTGCACTTCCATGACAGAGAGAGAGAGAGACAGTATCTGAGCCTCTGTTCATAAGCATTCATCTTCTGTATCCATTAGAAGTCCAACATATTTGGTTTACTCAAGCATTTCAACAATTTCAGTATGCTCAGAAGGAATTACGTGGTCTGGACCTTGAATTAGGTGCTCTGATGTCTGCAGTGCATAACTCATAACTTGCTGTGAAAACAAAGATTCCAGAGTTTTTATAAAGCATGATTCTACCATTTCTGGAATTTGGTGTTGTTTGGATCATGGCATTTGTGTTGTCAAAATATGCATTTCGCATCATTTGAGAAACTGATTGGCATGTGTTTCAATTAGCATGATCCCAAGAACAATAGGTTGACACCTAGGTTATTATATATGTTGTATGTTGATTTTCTATTGCAATTAATTTAGAAAACAAATTATTATAATTTATTTACATGAACATCAGAAAATAATTTTGTTTTGTTTTGCTTTTTAATCACGTTAACATGCAGTATGTAATTGGTGCACACTTTAGTCTTGATATTACATTTTTGGTTAATTTCTCCACAGTGTAATTTATCTGATTTCTCTATCTCTCTCTCTCTCTCTCTCTCTCTCTCTCTCTCTCTCTCTTTATTGCTGTTATTGCATGTCAATCAGACAGCTTCTTCTAAACTTACTGATTTGGGTAGGTGTATGAGAGTAGTTTAAAACATTGAGCAATGACAAAAAAAATGTGTTTGTTTTGGTGCTCGTCTAATGTCTCGTTTCAGTACAACAGCAAGAATAGCTGTGGACTGCACCAGACTCGAACTTGGGGCAAATTTCAGTCAGAACAAGCTAGTTAAAAGTTAGAAACGACTCAAAAAAAGACAAACAGCTCAAACAGACATGAAACTAGCCAAAACTCACATTCTGTAGACGCTCCAGGCTCCAGTACTGTGGTGGTCTTGATGTCCTTATTGCTTGGTGAGAACAGCACTTGCGTGGGGTTTGTGGGAGCCACCGGAGGAAATTCTCCATTGGCTGAAATTGAGAGAAAGGACACATTACATTGTTGTGGTCCAACAATACTCCTGCAGCTAGAGAAAATGTTGCAAGGATTGTTAAAGCACAGTTATAAGCCTATAGACAATAGCTGTATTTTGACTCAATAAAAAAGTAATTTTAGATCTAAAGCTGGTAATGGTATCCATATCTTTGTCTTAAGAATTGTTTAAATAAATGAGACATGCACTGAAAAATCGCTCAACTGTTTGCATATCTTTCAAATGTTTATGATATGCTAATACTTTTGCTTGCTGATTATGTAGGAGTCTCAAATGGGTGAACACTTGACCTAGATTTCTTGACACTTAACAGGGAAAATTCAGTGTCACAATATCACAATAAAGTAATTTCCTAAAAATGCACACCACAGTGGCAATTGGCAATTGGCAAAACTGAACATATAAGCCTGATGTCTTTGCATTTCATGAGGATTTTTCTGCTTTTTTCACTGTTTGACTGGATTTGACATTTCCATCACCTCTTATCATGTGGTTTAATGGACAGGCACTCTTGGTGCTTAAACATGCAGAATAAAGAGCATTTGGGTCAAAACATGTATTATAATTTTATACCAACTGCATTTCCCAGTTCTTGATTCTGGGCTGCAGATGTGTTGATTGTTTAGCTATGAAGTAGTCCGGGATTGTTAACTGCATAGCATTGGCAAATCAAATTTCAGTTTTGCACCGCTTTAAGAGATGGTCCACGGTTCAGAAAACATGAAAAACATTTATATGTGTTGACCGTGGTATAAGCAGAATACCTGAGTTTATTGCATTATTGAAAATTATTGCTTACTGTTATGGGTCAGGGTGATTTTCGAAGAATTCTTCAAAATCTCAGGAGGATAAAACAGAAAAAACAGATCTGACAGAAACAAATATTTAACCGTTTGTCTTCAAAGAGTTTCTAGACAGTTTTAGATTAATTACGAAGCATATTATACTTGTACGACATACAACACTGACTACCACATCTCCACAAAAGTAGACAACCACCACCAGTGGAGTCGAGAGTTTAGTTCATATTTCTTAATTACTATGACAAGCCGCATGAGCTTCTGCATTGTTCCAATTGTCAGCTCACTGTGAAGACAAATCATCCTGTTCCCCCAAATGTACCTGCTCAGACAATACTGTGAAAAATGCTTCCTCTCATGATCTCCATCCTTTAATCATTGCTTTAAAAATACTCATCTACACCCACAAAACTCCCGCACCTCTCTGACTGGAGTTGGCATCATTCATCACAATCTGGACTCCCTGTTGCAAGAGCCTTCCCATGATGCACCCTGTCGAAGATTTATTTTCTGTCGTCCCATTTTAGGAACCAAGAAGGAATTTGATCTGTTGAAATCATATCTCTGAGACACCCTGCCTTGTGTCTCATGCAAAAATCAAAAACAAAAAACAAAAAAGAAATGGAGAAAAATGTTTTTATCTTTCACAATTAACAGACTAAATTAAATAATTCAGTAGTTACTTAAGGAGTTGTCTTAAAAAGATACAAAAATTGATTATTTAGGTACACCTTGGTAGTACTGGGTCCATATTGACCTGACAGCATCATGCAGATTTTGTAGATTTATGAACATCTATTCCACCACATCGCTTCGAGATCTGTGTCTCTGAAGGCCAGTATGGTGTGCTCATTGACATCATGTTCAAGAAACCAGTCTGAGATGATCTGAACTTTGTGCCATGGCCCATTATACTGCGGGAAGTAGCCATTATAAGATGAGTATACAGTGGTCATAAAGGGATTGACATGGTCAGCAACAATACTCAGGTAGTCTGTGGCATTTAAATAATAAAGTGCCCCAAAATGTTCCAAAAAATACTCCCCAGACCATTACAACACCACCAGCAGATCCAACAGCTTTTGCTTATCCTGTGTGAATTGTAGCCTCAGTTTCCTGTTTTTAGCTGACAAAAGTGGCACCCAGAGTGGTAGTCTTCTGCTGTAGCCCATCTGTTACAACCACTGGATTGTAACAAGTGGTTATTTGAGTTACTGTTGCCTTTCTATCAGCTCGAACCAGCCTGACCATTATCCTCTGACCTCTGGAATCAACAAGGCATTTCACCCACATAACTGCTGCTCACTGGATATTTTCTTTTTCAGACCATTCTCTGTAAACTACTTGTGAAAATCCCATAGATCAGCAATTTGTGAAATACTCAGACCAACCCAACCAGCACCAAAAACCATGCCACATTCAAAGTAATTTAAATCACCTTTCTTCCACCTTTCTTCTGATGCTTCATCAGATCATCTAGAGCATGTGTACAAGCCTAAACCACTGAGTTGCTGCCATTTGATTGGCTGATTAGATATTTGTGCTAATGAGCAGTTGAACGGATGTATGTACTGCCATTTTTATCTATATTTATTGAAAGGGAGGACCAAAAATCATGGTGAGAAAAAAAGATCATATTTCTAAAATACCAATCTGTACTATACACTCAATTGTTACTTTTTATGAAATAAACTATCCAGATAATACTGCTGTACCTAGCAGACAGTCATCCTACATAGAAATTGAACCACTTGTAGTGTAGTTCATTGATTTTTGTTGATCCCAACGCAATTATTTTTTGAAATTGTTTTGCACTGCTCATTTGCAGTCTAGACATGGTGATATATGTGATGTGACTGTCTTAGGGAAGGGCAAGGTTTTTCGGTTGGATTTGTTAATGCATAAATGAGATAAATAGAATAATGCATGCCGCTTACCTGATTTCAACTGAAGCATAGAGTATAAATTTAAAAAGTGACATTCTAAATTAAACTTTTTAAAAAATGACTTAATATGCTACGTGTAATGGATTACCTATAACATTAATGTGTAGTAACCACTAGGCAATGTCTTTGACAATTCATATATTTTATGTGTGGTTGTCCATGAGTCAATGAGTGGTTTGACTGCAGCAGGACACACTGCAGTAGACAACTTTGGTTGGTGGTCAAAGACAAGATTTGTAGAACTATGGAAGAAATGTAATCCTTTGCTCCAGGGAGAGCTGTCACTCAGAAGTGTTTTTTTTTTTTTTTTTTATCTGCCAGGCCAATCAGAAAACGGCCTCATCACTCTTGAAATACTTCAATATGTCTCCATATCCGCCTGGCCAGTTGCGATACTTGCATGGCAGGACTACGATAATCCAAATCCTAGAATGACCTAGAAAGTCCTTACTCTGGAGAGAAAGAAAAAAAAAAGAAAAATTAAATATAAAAAAGTATTTTATTTTTTTTCCGAAATTGTCTAAAAATGTCTGTATTTGCTTCCATCACTTTATTTTATTCATCAGTGCTACACACACAGGTTGATATAGTATAAAGCCCATTTGAAATAGTGTGTGGGCTGTATTGCCACTTTTATTGATAGAAAGAGTGAAGAACTGAAATGAAATAATTGGGGTTCCATTAGGAAATTATGAAAGTCAGACACAAACTTGTGTTCCTAACATCAGAACCAAGGCTCAATGTGTTAAGGCTGTGATAGGGCACAGCTCCATTTTGTGTTAGTATTATAATCTCATATATACCCCGAAGGTCTGAATGAATTCAGATGAAGCTGGAAGTCAGAGCTATTTCCTGCCCACTGTCAGTTTCTCTTAAGTTGGATGTCAGATGAGAACTTTTATATGTGTGATTTGTAGTCTAGATAGCAGTACTTATTGGAGAGCTGCAGGGAGAACGATAAATCAAACATGTGCAAACTTGTAAAATTCTCTTGACATAATAATAGGCAAGAATATATGGAAATTGCAGATACATCTGTAAACTTGAAAACTTAGCCACACTAAAAAAAAAAAAAAAATTGAAGACACCTGGTGCCACACTCTAATCAGATAATTAACTAAAAACAACTGTAAAGGCCTTTAAATGGCCTCTCAGTCTAGTTATGTAGGCTACACAATCATGGGGAAGACTACTGACTTGACTGTTGTCCAAAAGATGATCATTGACATCTTGCACAAGGAGGGCAAGACACAAAAGGTCATTGCAAAAGAGGCTGGCTGCTCACAGAGCTCTGTGTCCAAGCACATTAATAGAGAGGCGAAGGGACTGAAAAGATGTGAAAAAAAAGTGTACAAGCAATAGGGATAACCGCACCCTGGAGAGGATTGTGAAACAAAACCCATTCAAAAATGTGGGGAAGATTCACAAAGAGTGGACTGCAGCTGGAGTCAGTGCTTCAAGAACCACTACACTCAGATGTGTGCAAGACATGGGTTTCGGCTGTTGCATTCCTTGTGTCAAGCCACTCTTGAACAACAGACTGCGTCAGAAGCATCTAAAGACAAAAAGTACTGGACTGCTGCTGAGGTGTCCAAAGTTATGTTCTCTAATGAATGTAAATTTAGCATTTCCTTTGGAAATCAGGGTCCCAGAGTCTGGAAGAAGAGAGGAGAGGCACACACTCCAATTTCCTTGAGGTCCAGTGTAAAGTTTCCAAGGTCAATGATGGTTTGGGGTGCCATGTCTTCTACTGGTGTTGGTCGACTAAGTTTTCTGAGGTCCAAGGTCAACACAGCCATATACCAGGAAGTTTAAGAGCACTTCATGCTTCCTGCTTCTGACCAACTTTACGAAGACAGATTTCATTTTCCAACAGGACTTGGTACCTGCACACAGTGCCAAAGCTACCAGTACCTGGTTTAAGGACAATGGTATCCCTGTTCTTAATTGACCAGCAAACTCGCCTGACCTTAACCCCATAGAAAATGTATGGGGTATTGTGAAGAGGAAGATGTGATATGCCAGACCCAACAATGCAGAAGAGCTGAAGGCCACTATCAGAGCAACCTGGGCTCTCACAACACCTGAGCAGTGCCACAGACTGATCAACTCCATGACACACCGCATTGCTGCAGTAATTCAGGCAAAAGGAGCCCCAACTAAGTATTAAGTGTGGTACATGCTCATGCTTTTCACGTTCATACTTTTCAATTGGCCAAGATTTCTTAAAATCCTTTCGTTGTATTTGGTTTTAATTATATATATATATATATATATATATATATATATATATATATATATATATATATATATATATATATATATAAACCTTAAACACATTTCCTTGAACTAAGTTTTATGGTTGCAAATCAGACCAATTCTCACTGGAAGCACAGTTGGCACATTCCGGCCACCCTTTTGGTATTGCTATGCAGTCCCTCCTTGGGGGCCTGGGCCCCTGGGATTCTGCTTTCTCTGCAGTGCATCCCTAACTGAAGAATGGGACTGGGCCACCTGTCTGCACCATGGTTCCCGCCTGGCACTTTGAGTGTCATCAAATCTCAGAAAACAACTATTCTGTCTTCTACCAATATCCCATGGTTGAGGTCGATTAAAGTGGGGAGTCTGTGGAAGCTGACAGCCTTGATATGACTGTCTAGTTATTCTAGAGCGACCAAATGTGCACTGCATTGACTCTCTTGTACCACGCGCTTGTTCTGCTTTATCAAACATTGCTTGAGAATCCGGGTGAAACACTTGACCTGGAGTAACTGGCATGTGAGTCAGTTATTTTCTGTTAGTGTCAGAAAGGGGGGTTTGTACCAATCAGATCTGCCTACCAGAATGTATTGCAGATGACATAGAGGCACCGATGTCCCTAGTAAGCTGTGCATGTGTAGCAAGGGCTGCATCCACTAAACCTAAAACTACCCAATCCTCCTGACTTATAATTTTTCTCAGAGCAGCCATAATTATTGCTAGAGCATTACCAGAACAGGCTGCATGTGTGGCCGCATTAGAAGTCTGACTCACCAAATTATCATTCTTCTCACATTCTTTCTTGGGACTCCAGGGGTCATCAGTCACCCGGTCTGGACCTAGAGGTGTTAATGCTGCCATTTCACGATCTACTGCTGGCATACCACTAATACTGGTTTCTGTAGCATACTTTATATTGACAAAGCACCTTAGGGTTGTGCTAATATCACAAAAAAGCTACTTACCAATCTGTACACTTCCAAAAGAGCCAAAATATAATCTGTGAGCAAATATCAACTCATAATTCAGAATATAAACAACAACCACTTACCTAAATGTAGAGAAAAATGTAAAATGAAAATTCTCAGATTTTTTTTTATAGTGAACAAACCACTCAGGGTCACTGTGACGACCCCGAGTCTCCTCCCCCTGATTCCATTGGTGCTGACCATGGGAGTTCCTGATTGGTTTTCTCATTGTTAATTGATAATTAGTTAGAGTATATAAGAGTGCTGTGCGTTATTTGGAGGAGGCACTCTCTGGGGAAGTACTCCTTCGGAGTGTCTATTTTGTATGTTTTTCCTTACACATGTAGCGTTAATTTTGTTATAGTTGTTTGTATGTTTCTTTGTTTTATCTTATCCCTAGACTTCTGTTATTATTATTTGTGGCATATGTTTAAATCAATAAACAAATTGTTGATGGAACGTTTTGCATGATCCCTCTTTCATGTTGCGATTTAAAACGAGCAGGTCGTAACATGAAATTGGGGGCTCGTCCAGGATTGCTGCATGTGTGAGTAAATGCATAAGGTTTTCTGTGTGTTCACCTTTTGTAAATGAGTAGACTTCAGGTATTTAGAGTGTTCTCAGCTGGGTTTGCAATCCTTCCATCGAGACACTGTGTTTTTTGTTTTTGTTTGTTATTTTGCCTTTCTTATTTTTGAAGGTTATTCTGGGCGGAGGTTTTAAATCTCTGTCGGGGGTACGCTTCAGACTTTTGGTTTAAAAGCCAATTGTTCTTGAGTTCAGCGTTTAAATGCCGCCCCGAGTCCAGTACACCTTTGAAGATTAGATAGGTTTAGTTAGTTTCGTTTAGAGTTAGGAACTGGAGTCTCTCATTTTCATTAAGGGTGACACTTTGTTGTTTTCTGTATCTGTGCTTGTGATGCCTGCTGAAGTATGAAGATAATTTGAGGAATGACTTGTGGTAAGTTATTTATCTCATATCTAAGCAGGGTTTGCACCTGGAGCGTGTATGTGTGACAATCCCGGGCGAAGTGGCTGATGGGATTTGTATTATTACTGCTCTAGTTTAGCGGCATCTCACGTGTTTTTGTATTGCTATTTTGCTGTTGTGTTTCTATGCTGCATATCCTAAAGCAGAAATGTCGTCTGTAATCGAGGATTTCTTCAAACTTCCTTCTGAAATCTTACTGGAGAGATGTACGAAGGAAGAGCTGTTGCAGATTGCAGAGCGTTTTGGAGCAGAGGTAACGAGTAATGAAGCTTAAAGAAGCTTAAAGAAACGCTGATGAGAACTGTGAGAAACGCACTTTCTGAGCAGTGTGTTTTTTAAGGTGAGAGCTCAAGCTATTCATTCTGAAGAGTCTTTAACCTCTCCTTCTTACGCTGCCGATCAAAATGTGAAGTTTAGTGACCTGTTGTTGCAAGAGAAACAGTTATGTGTTGATACAGAAAAAACGTTGTGCTGAACGCGATGCTTGTGCGCTGAAAGAAAAACAGTTAGAAAATAATTTTGAGATAAAAAAATAGAGTTGCAGCGTAATTTAGAGTTGCAACAGACACTGGAGTTACGCAAATTGGAGTTACAATCTGAAAGGGAGGACTTGAGTTAGAGCTGAATGCCCAAACAGTTGGAACTCCACTTCATGTGTCATCTGTTGAATCTAGGTTGGCTGCACCTGTTTTTGATGTTTATAAAAACATTAGACTAGTGCTGCCATTTTTTGAGATGTAGAGAAGTATTTCCAACATTTTGAACGTGTTGCAGAGTCTGAGATGGCCAAAAGAGTTTTGGACCTTATTGCTGCAATGTGTTTTAATAGGGAGGGCACAGGAAGTTTATTCAGCGTTGACTATGGAGCAAAGTGGTGATTATGAAATTAAGTCTGCTATTTTGCATGCTTATGAGCTGGAACCTGAAGCATACTGCCAGAAATTTAGAAGTCATTTTAAGGCTGAGAAGTGCACATATCTTGAGTTTGCTAAAGAGAAAGAGAACTTGTTTTACCGTTGGTGTACCTCAGTAAAAATAACCACCAAGGACGAGCTTAGAGAGCTAATTATTTTAGAGGAGTTCAAAAGCTGTGTTCCAAATGCTGTTGCTATGTATCTTAATGAGCATAAAGTGAGTAAAATGTCAGAAGATGCTCTCATGGCAGATGAATTTGTTCTTACTCATCAGCTTTCTGTTAGTCACTTAAATGATCTGAGCAGATCTAAGTTGAGTGTTACTGTTAAAAATAAAAACATGGTTGCACGCCAGAAGGCTGTGTCAAACTTTGCTGATAATATCTCAGTCACACGTACGAAAGGTGAGCTGGTTTGCTTTTATTGTAAAAAGCCAGGACATAACATTTCTGATTGTATTGCTCTTAAAAAGAAAGAGAAAAGGGTTAAACATGTTGGTTTAATTTCTACATCAAATGTGAAGCATATTCCTGCTCGATTTAACCAGCAGATTGAACGGGTGGATGTTACTGAGATGGAGAGTTTTAAAAATAATGCTGATTTTGCACCATTTCTCACTGAAGGGACTGTGGCTTTGCCTAATTCTGATGAGACCGTGCCTGTACACATCCTTCGAGATACTGGGGCGGGGCAATCCTTTCTGATGGAAGGACTTTTGCCCTTGTCTGAACGTACTGCTACGGGAACAAAGGTGCTGGTGAGAGGACTTGAGATGGGCTTTACCGAAGTTCCTCTACACTGCATTCATCTTAATTCCAAACTCGTGTCAGGTGATGTGGTAGTTGGAGTTCATGCTATGATTCCTGTCCCTGGTGTAACTTTCAAACTGGGCAATTATTTAGCTGGGGGAAATGCCTGGGAAAAGTCAGACGGTGGTGTTCCACCTATAGGAGTCTCTGCTGTTGAGAAATTAGGTGGATCTTCTGATTGTCTCGATTTATATCCTGCATGTGCAATAACTCGGGCGATGGCTGAGAAAGGCGTGCCAGATGAAACTGAAAATATCTTTGTAATACATTTCTTGCTTCTGAAAATTTCTCTCAGCCAGAACCTAGTATTGCATGTACGGATGTGGAGGATATGATACCGGTTCATGAGTCACATGCTGTTGATGATCATAAGACAGATAAGTCTGATCTTATGTCAGAAAGTCCATTTATCTGTGATGAACATGTTAGCGTCTGTTCTTTATCTCCGCTTTATAGTGTAACTCGAGATGATCTTATCAAAGCACAGCAGGTGGAGATACTCTCCAAAAATTGTTCTCTTTAGCTCATGAAGTAGCAGACAAGACTTCATCTCCCTTCTATTTTCTCCAGGATGGATTGCTTTATAGGCAGCAACCTATGAGCTCTGATTTTTCACTCTATCCTGGGATCCAAATCGTGGTTCCCGTTAAGTTTTGTCAAGACCTCTTACAGCTTTCACATCAGGGCATAGCTGGTCATATGGGGATACGAAAGACCTATGATCGAGTTCTAAGGAAGTTTTATTGGCCTAGATGTAAGCGAGATGTGATTAACTATATACAGTCCTGCCATACTTGTCAAATGATGGGAAAGCCAAATCAAAAAGTTCCAGTTGCTCCTTTACAGCCTATTGCTGCAGTTACCACTCCTTTTTCCAGGATTCAAATTTTATGTCCCGAAACTTCTCTAAGGTAATGCGACAACTTGAAGTTAAACATAACATATGTTTATCACCCTCAAAGTTAAGGAAGTCTGGAAAGATTCCATCAGACTCTTCTTGCTTCTTGGATACCAAAAAAGATAGAATGAATTATGGCTTGTACGGCCCCTCATACTAGGCAGCATTGGAAATCAACTTCATAACAAATAAGCTAGTGGTTATCAAACCTGTCCTGCCCTGAATATTTTGTAAGTCTCCCTCAATTATCACACCTGATTAGGCTCATCAACTCATTAGTGGAGACTGCAAGACCTGAAGTGGGTGTGTCAGATATAGGGAGACATACAAAACGAGCAATTTGGGTGTACTTCATGGAGAGGTTTGAGAAACCCTGGGCTAGGCTTATACATTTTCGTCATAAGCAGGGTTGTCAAACTCAATTCCTGGAGGGCCACAGCCCAGAAGAGTATAGCTCTAACCTTCATGTTCTTCAGGCTTAATTGAAAACATGGTTTTTGTGTTGGAGCAGGGTTAGAACTAACCTCTGCAGAGCTGAGTTTTGACACCACTGGTCATAAGCAATATATGAACATAACGACTACCCTGGCTATTCTATAAAACCTCAACTGCCTGTAGTCTAGACACAGAGAGGCGTTTCGCTGTATACACTTACATAGTGTGTGGTATAGGCGTTTTGTCCACACGGATCCGGCGTTTTGGGAGAGTTAAACCAATACTTTTTTCAACTGGTTCCCAGAGTGGATAAACACCGCCTTTGTGTTTTCATGTGGACAGGGAATCCGTATATTTCTGAAACTATGACATTGTCAGCCCATGTCTCGCCGCTATGTCATGTAATAGCAACAAAAACATGAACAAACACTGAATGACTGTCTTTTTATTAACTGACATTAACACAGATTAATAAATATTTTTCCATGTTCGGTTGTATATCAAGTGCAAGGTTTATGCGAATAGTCAAAGTCTTCTTCTCTGTTTTTAGTCTATCTCTGTGGCAGAATTACAGTGTCACATGCTGGCCTGGCATGTATACTACATCGCTAATCTGTCGGTTTCGTCTGGACACAGATATTTCTTGAAACAAGAAAAAAAAAAAAGATTGGATAGGGAAAGCTCTGGCTTCGTGTGGTTTTTCAGGTGTGTTTGATCAGGGTTGAAGTAGTCTCAAATAGCCAGACCTTCAGACTGAAAGGGGCCAATGAAATGGCAAATAAGGCCATTTGACTGACATGTCAAACAGCCATAGTTTGTTTCATTCATAGTCACGTTTCAAGGTGTGGAAATGTCAACAGTAAAGGTGTGTAAAATTCTCTGACAAATTTTAAAGATTCTATGCCGCACACTTTAAATATTTCACATACTTTTGAAAATCCAGTGTTTAGCTGATCCTGATAAGCACTCACCATCACAGTGGTAAACATGACAGCTTTCTTTTGTGAGGGGTTTTTATTTTTTTATTCAATTCATTACATTTATATAGCGCTTTTCTTGGCACTCAAAGCGCTTGGTTTTGTGCCACGTTATCATTGTTTCCAGGCGGAATGTTAAAGAGCCATGTTAAGAGAATGTTCAGCCAATCCGATGACGACTTTGACACTTCTGAAGTGTTTCCACTTTTGTGTCCTATACACATCAGATGCTTACTCAACGGTCCGTGGGCATGACGTCTGAGGCTAAGACTAGGGTTGAAGTTGAATTCACAGGACTGTGGCTCACTAGGACTTAGCTTGCCTACCCCTGCACTAAACCAGTGGTTCTCAAACCTGTCCAGGAGTACCCCCTGCCCTGCACATCTTGTATGTCTACCTCATCTATCACACCTGATCCAACTCATCTGCTCATTAGTGGAGACTGCAAGTATACTGTTAAATATAGGGAGTGGGTGTGTCAAATATAGGGAGACATACAAAACATGCTGTACTGGGGGTACTTCATGGAGAGGTTTGAGAACCCCTGGACAAAACATTTACAAATAACACTAGAAAGGTTCAAATTTGGATTAAACATAGGCCTTGGCATTTGAAAATACGCAATGAACCAACACGGCCGCACTCCAACTCATCATATATTGACACTTGGTCAGGACACCTTGGCATCGCTTTTTGATGCTTTGAAGCACAGGGTCCTCCATTGTTTGAGGTTGTTTGTCTTAATTTAATGGTTTTCATACATTTTGTATTAAAAATAAAAAAAATATATATATTAATGTATACTCTCATTGGAGCAGCCCAACCCCTAGCATTTTTTTAAATATATAAATCATCACGGTAGTTGTATCTGCCTGTTATATATTGTGTCTTATTGACAAATGGTAGTTTTATGGGAAGGGTTTGTGTTACCTGCTCATAAATGTGTAAATAGTGTAATATAAATAAAACTGTTGTGAAAAAAAAAAAAAAAAAAAATGTATAAGCGTATAAGAAAGCGATTGCACGCTTTTGCGAGCTTCAGCAAATCCACGTGATCAAAGATCACACATCCCAGCTGAAACAACCCACCAATTGAAATAATAACCGGTGATATAAGATTTTGGGCATATTGCCCAAGTCATTCATCACACACTATCAAGTGGCGCGCCATGTAGGCTACACTTTTTGTATTTCGTTGGGGCACCACAAGGTGTCCCTGAGGCCTCAAAGCTTTCCCCTCTCCTACTCTGGCTCGATTGCTATTCCTGAGGTAAAACACACCCTCCTCATTACCCTATAGACAAAGAAATGTATTATTGATGCACACAATTGTCCTATTTAATACAGTGCTTTTGCACAATATGTATACTTATAAATAAAAGTGTCTTGACTAGATTTGACTATTGTTGTTAATTTTACAACAACATTTTTTTGACATGAACCAAGGGTAATGAATTTTGTGATAGTATTATAATTTGTTACTTGATAATAGCAATTGCATTAACTAAAGCTAACAAATACAACCTTATGGTAACCTTATGGAAATCTCTTTTATTCCTCATTTTGGTATCTTTGGAAATCTGAGTATAGTTTATAACACATAGATTAAAATTCTCCTGGAACTGAAGGAGAAGGAAAATAAAAAAATACAAATACAAAGAAAAAAAAATACAAATTAGTGTGGTTTTTCTATCCCATGGGCCTTGTCCCCATATTATGCAGCTTGCTCCAAATTTTAAACAATTCCATTTTAAACAAATCAGTCATGTCAACAATACGCAATGCTTACCCTTGGAAACAATGCTGGATGTTTAGACCGCCAACCCTAGTATGATAATGTATAATTATAATATTTCATTTAGGCAGGGAATGAGGGCATAATGTATAACTCTACACATTCCGAAGTGTCATCGGAAAGGGAAATAGCAGAGAGGATGGAATACATGGCATCCGCAGTGCTGCTGTGTCGAATCGATGTGTGGCAGAAAATGGTGTCAGATACAAATTGATGGGCAAATATTTAATGGAGCAAGTGAGTCATTCAACATCAGTGGCACTCTCTCATGCCAACGGAGAGAGATTAGGACGCTTTGTGAAGCTCTCAGATCTTATGAAGGTATCTATCTCATTGTGTCTAATGATGCTTTAAAGTCATCACACTGTGAGGATCAAAGTCCCATTCATCAAGAGAGAATATTCCCTGCACATATTATTTATTATTAATGTATGTTTAGGTTAAGCTGTTTATTACTGCTCCTTAATGCAATAATACATTATTGAAAGCTAAAACAAACTGGAATTGTAAATTGATATGTTTTAAACAACACAACAAACAACTGTAAAGCCCTATACACTCCTTCTAGGAAGTAAACCGCTTTTTCCTCGCACTGTTGCCAGGGTCTACAAGGGCAAATGTATGAGTCAGTGCCAAGTTGATTCGATCTGCCAAACGCTGAAGCAAATCCATTGATTCTTTCAAAGAATGAAAAAGGGAGACACCATAAGGCTCACAAATAAATGATCTTATCCTGTTTAATCCTAGAGGTTTGCATTGATGATTCCCATTCCTGTTCTTTTCCCAGCTGTTGCAATATCCTGTGCTGATCTCCTTCAAATCCCTCTAAAGAGCCCCTAAAGACGCCTCACGGTTTCGTGCACACTCAAGAGGTAGCTTTTCTTATCAAAGTCCAATTAGCTCTGGCTTAAAGGTCTTGTCATTCTTGTGTCATCACTGACCTGGCAATTGATTTAACGTCAGAATCTGTACTGAGAGCTGATTGCTATATAAAAACCATAAACTTTGCAAGCCAATTCATTTTCACAATTTACCAATTCCAATTAATTTTCATATGCATGTGGCTTTACATGTAGTCTGAACAAAACTAACAGCCACTAAAAAAACAACAACAAAGAAAAACAGTAAGTGGGTGGTTAACGCTTACATGAATTATTTCTTATTAAAATGGTTACTTCTCACATCTCAGGATAGAAAATGGCAGTTAATGAATAAAGAAAAGCTGCAATACTTACTTTCAAGGAAACATTCCATGCTCAGAGTGAAGTTATCCACAGCAAATGCAACTCCTGCACTAGAGGAAATATCAGCAATGAACTTCAGGTAGAACCTGAGCGTGTAACAGAGAGAAAAAAAAAAAGAGAGAAAATAAAGAGAGTGAGATTTTTTTTTTTTTTTCACACGCATTTACACACACACACACGTTTGTTTTTTCAAACCACAACATTTTTTTGTCTGTCCAACAAAAAAAAAGATTATAAGCAAATTGTAATCAATGGGTACCTACATGCAAACAGTACAATATACACAGTAAGTAAGCAAGTGAGTAATAAATAAATACTAATCCATGTGAACATATTATTTTTTGTCATTGATTTATGTAGAACTGATGTACACTACATGATTAAATAATACAACTTTATTTATTCATTTTTCTATAACTACAGTTGAACCCATCAAATTCCTAATGCTACATTATTTTGATTAAATCCATGGTATTTAAGACCGCCTGCTCTCTAATGAACTAATATTTCTCATAAAAATAAATGGGTCAGAATTTGCTCTTTGGGTCAAAGCACATTCAGCTAAACTGTGAAGTGTTAAAAAAAAAAAAATGGACTCACACAAGAAAAGGAAGGAGGCCAGGAATGCAATTTTAATCGCCCTCTGTGGATTGGAATTAGCATGGCTCCGGATAACAAGAGTGTAGGTTGGAGCTTGGGGAATTGTGGGGGTTTTGGGAGGGTTATATGAGATTCCAATCAAACATGTAGAGATGTAAAAGCCTTTTCCCTCTGCCCTCCTTACTCTTTTCAAGTCTAGAACAGTTGCTAATTGAAGTGAAAGTGTGGATGAATGGTGAGCCTCCTCATTTATTTATTTATTTATTTTTTTTGGATAGAGTGATAAGGTGAGCATGGGATGTGCAGTGCAGTGCCGGGACCATAGACAGGAATGTAGAACCAGTGGGATTCATTAAGGTTTCAGATTAAATATGTGGGTTTGTGTGAAACCAAATGTAAATGACTATTTTGCACAATGGTGAGTGAAAATTTCTTGTGCATGCATCTGAAACTTGAATTTGCATTCATTCTTAAGTGGAAACTTTCCTGCAATTGTTTACCTGATTATGCTTTTGTTAAATATAAAGTCCATATTCAGACCATGTTCAGCATAAATTTGATGGTTGTGACTAGACTTACAGATCCACCAAACCGAAGAGTGGTAGGGCAATGAGTTTCCACCCTTTTCCCATATTAGCTTCGCTTGTTGAGTTCCAGAGACTCCTCTGACCCTCAGGACCTGTGCTGTTCTCTATAATCCAGAGTGATAGCACTCCATTTGAAGATCCACACACCCAGAACTTGACCTATAGAAGAGATCACAAGAATAGATATAAACATTGATGCATGTGCAGTCAACTATTCTTTTCCAGTCTCAAAGTTGGCAGTCATTTCCTGAGTGATTACACACAATCTATTCTCAGCTTGAAATGGACAGCCCTTTTACTGATTGTTTGTTGCATATTGCACATAAAAGCCAAAACCTGGCCGAAAACCAGCAGTTATAATATGCAAAGGAAATTTGGTTTATTACAAAAAGTGCCTTATTCACAAACATTTTTGCCAAGAGCTTTTCCAGGCACTTTTTGAGTGGAACAATTAACATTTGTATACATTTGCTACTAAAAGCATTTTTGCAGTAATTCATCAAATTATTAAAACAGGCACATATCCAGATGCGCAGTGCAGTCAAGCAGGACTTAGGCCTTTAAGAGATCAGTTCAGGTGCATGGTTTGCAGAAG